>NC_090741.1:22596746-22624246 GCF_036898095.1 Palaemon carinicauda
TGAGAGTGTGGCCCTTCATGCAAAAGGCTCCACAGGGTCAAACGTCAAAACATCTCCAAGAGTCGGTTCTCTTGGTACCATGACTGCATCCTTCTTGAAGTTAGCTATGGCGTTACACAATTAATGAATATTTGCATCGTACACAAAAACAAGCTTCATACCATACCTATGAGAAGAAGGAATAGAATTCGTATGAAAAAAAAATTGAAGGATAGCAATTACAGATTTGGTGACTAAGAAAGTAAAATAAAATTTAGTTCCAAAATTACTAATTAATAAAAAGGAAAAACTTTTAGACATATAAATATCAAGCATAATAATAATATATATATAGAGAGAAGAAAAAAAAACATGAACAGAAAATCAAATAAACAACTGTGAACTTACTTCACTGGCTTATTGGGAATGTACTCCTTAAATGGTGAGATCCTGGGGAGTAATTCCTTTGATAATTAGCCACCACATGGTTGAAAACTTCCCATTGGAGTGAGAAAGTCCAATCTTGACCTCTCTGCGTGGGTGGGCACATCGTATACGCGTAGAATTCTCACCAATGCTAATGGGCAAAATAACGCTCTTTCGTTGTACACATAGTCAAGTGATTGTCCTCTGCTGGGTCCTACATATCACATGTGGTCATATGGTTCTCCGACGACTGACATTATTAAAACTCTGATAAAACCTTAAGCTCCTTTAGGTCCAAGTCCCTAAAAGTAAATTTGCTCCTGTGATGGTATATTCCCCTCAAATGTTCAAGGTGATCATTGTAACACAAGGAGATATCTGCCACCACTTTATTATCCAAAAAGGACAAGTAAATATTGGACACACTTCTCACCACCAAATGTGGCAGGTGTAAACATATGTGGGAAAGGGGGGTTTGGGTCCTTATTCCCGCAAATACCCTCACAACAGTGAACAAATTTTGCATCAATACGCAGAATTGAGCTCCCCCTAGCTGGATGGAGTTCATCAACCTAACACCGGGTTGAGCTGATCAGATATAGGTGCTCCAGCTCATGAGGTTAAGGTTTGGGAAGATGTTATTGTCATGATACTCGTAGTCATAAGAGGCTAAGGTCCACTAATCACCTACTCATCACCATCGTTGTCTCCATCTCTCATGGGGACAATTTCAGGAACATCTGTTTCTTCCAGTTCCTCCCTCACATGTTTCTCCAACTGAGTGACGACAAGGTCCTCCTCACTGTCCTCAGAAATGCCGGCCATTTTATAATTGTCATTAACATCACTCTAACTCCTTTAGTAGTGAATTGATGTCATCCAACCCCAAAGCAACATTCCTACTAGCCATTATTGATGAGAACCAGAAAAAAATATAAATAAAAGAATATCATTCAAAGAAAAATAAACTGAAAGCCATTAAGTGACATCTCAGCCTAACCTAATGTTACACATGTTGTAGACACAACATCCACCAACCCTTTCCAGCAATGATAAACTACAGATGTATCACGACTATTTCACAATATAATGATACAATTCTTTTATTTTTATCATGAAATTACCTTATTTAGGTTTCCAAGGTTTCACCTCGACTCCTAGAAAGTCAAAAAAAGTAGGACGCAGAGGAACAGGACTGAAATGTGTATTGACCCAACCGTGGCTGGTAGACTTCTGCCCCACTGGAGGTCGATCACCATGAAATCCGTGACAGCTGGTGATTAAAGCTCAAACATATTTCTTTTTTTTTACTTACATACAAAGTGAAGCTTTTTAAGAAATATATTTCTATTATTGGGTTTACTTTTATATATCCTTCTATACAGGAGTCCAATTGTAATATTAAGAAAGTAGAATGCATTTGTTGAGGAAACTATTTCTTATAAGTAAGATCCAACGTTATAGGTTTTGGCATTTGCATCACACCACAATAATAATAATAATGATAATAATAATAATAATAATAATAATAATAATAATAATAATAATAATAATAATAATAATAATGATAATGCTACTAGTAAATATTTTATAAACATATTAAAATATTAAAGTTATTTATTTAGACAAACTCGCTAATTGACAAAGCAAATCGAAATGGTTGGTTATTGAAAATTTTAATAGAAATTTGTGCAAAAATTTAAAAGGTTATGCAGAGCCTTTTCATTTGGATAAGTCATATCAGCATAGCTACAAAAGTCGGAACCAACTAACAATTTTTCTCAAAATATTAGAAAAAAAAATACTAAAATGAAATGACAGTTTTTGGAGTTCTTTTGGCACTTTATTCCACTTGGAAGTAGCCTTTTTTATTACTGGAAATACATACTTTATTTCTGATTCTTTATCTAAACTAAGTGCATAAATAATGCAAATAATTTAGAAACAAGAAAGCTTTCGATGTTCACATTCGTTTGTCATGTTCGTTCAAAGTATTCCATTTGTGTATGAAAGAGCTGAATAAAAAGTAGTAAGACTATATATTAATATATTAATATCTAATTAGAAAACTGTAAAACAATATTAACTTTTATCAAAACCAGAGATAAAAACAAATTATAGACATATTTCATCAGCAAAAATTAAAAAAAAAAAATTAAGAAATAAAAATTTGGAAAAAAAACATACAAGAAATGTGTTCAGAGACCTTAAAATTTTCTATGTTGATGCAGAAAATATGTGTAACCTGTGGGAGAAACATAATAAATATATCCCTCCCCAAACCAAAAAAATAATCATTGATGAATAAAACATTAAAGAAGGAAGATGTAACACAGCCTATAATATTGCTGTGGAATGCATTATAACATACAAAGAAAATTAATCTTAATATCTCTCTGTACCGCATGTGTTTCACTCACGCTTGTACAATGCAATAGTGTTTTCCTTTTACTGATTTTATATCATGCTCGAGATGTCACTGTTAAAAGAACCTATTTAAGCCTGTCTGTACATGAATTATTTTGATTGTTATTTTTTTTCTTTTTGTGATTTTCTTGTCCCAAACCTCTTGATTAAAAACTCTCTATCTGTTGAAATAAATTTATTTCTATTCACCTCACCTCTCAATTACAACCTATCAGCTCGCTCACACATGCGTGACTATCGAAATGACTAGCTCCCTACTGCCTTCCCGCTCACTGCTGTGTCTTACTGTTTAATGATGATGCCCTCAAACCCTGACTCTCCTATCAACACCACTACCATGAAACTACCACCCTTTGCCAGTAAAATTCCATTTCCCAGGTTTCAGAATGCAGATCTCCAATTCCGCATGGAGGGAGAAACTCGCTCAACCACCAGGATAACCGACGATATCATGGTAATCCCCTGGAGAAACTTTCCTAGAAATCTCTGATAGGCCTTCCAAAGAAGGGGACACCCAAATAGCGTATGACACCCTCAAAACATACTTCCTGGAGCAGTACTCACAATTAACAGATGCCTGTATAGCAAAAATTTTTCAGCTGTTTCAATAACCATTCGGGGGAACTAAAAGCTTCACTCACCCTTGGGGAAATAACCAGTATCGCATGCCTGCATCCTGCCGCAGACGGCTCGGCTCATGAGGTGAACCTGATTCATGTCATTTTGGGTACGACTCTTACCTGAACCTGTACACATGGCCCTATCCCATGTCAATATTTTGCCTATGAATGACCTGATGAACAAAGTCAATGCCCTTATGGATATGAACACCCACTTCACCACCTTCAAGACCTCCATCAACATTGCCACTCATGAGGAAGAAGACAGTTATTAATCATCGGCAGAAGGTGATGTGAATGCGGTAGGACAAAGACGCCTCCCCATTGACAGGCAGAAGCAGCGACAGAGCCACCCACGACCCACCTCTTGCTAGCTTCCCTACCAATGACCTCTACAGCAACTTACGGACCCTCATTTGATGCAGTTATGCTACTACCACACTCACAATTCCAGGCTGCTGCTAAGAAATGTGAGAACGATTGTTAGTGGCTACAAAACGTGTAAGTAAGCCACTGCTTGTGGTGGTGGCCTCCCATGTCACCTTTTTTTTTATATATGATACAAGTATGGTAGTGATATTTTTAGTGCACACTAGTGGTTGCTGCTCTCCTCTATCAAGCCACTCTCCAGGACATGATGGAGTCTGTATAAATTTGCTGACTTCCACTTGGTAGAAGCTAGCGGATCTGCGATACCCAACCATGGATACAAAACCTCGCATTATCTTTTGGAAACACCAAATATCATTGAAAGTTTCTCGTTGCTGATATTACATTGCCAAAACTCGGTGCGGATTTCCTCTCACATTTCCACCTCCTCGTTGATGAGGCTTACAAACAGTTGACCAAGACAGAATCTCACTCGTTGACATCCCTTCAATAAGCCCCCTCAAACCTCACTACCTACATCAGTTCCTCCATGGATGCCTACATGCATATCCTCACATTGTACCTGGAAGTTCTTAGCAGGAACTTCGACAACTGCCCGTCGTTCACAGAAAACATGGTATTTATCACCATATCAAGACGACGGAGCCTAAGTGTTCGCCAAATTCAGGCATCTGGCACCAGATTGTTTGGTAGCCGCTATACAAATGCTCACCGAAATAGAAAAAATGATACTTTGCCAAAAAGCCTCAAGCGCAGGGTCATCCCCCATACACATCGTCTTGAAGAAAGATGGCTCTCTGCATGGGTTTGGGGATTACAATTGCCTAAGCATACATACAGAACCAGATCTCTACCGCCTCCCAAACATAACCAATGTGGACTCCTACTGGCACAAATATGTTTCCCCACACTCAACCTCCTGAAAGAGTATCATTAGGTGCCCATGAACCCAGAAGACATCCCCAAGACAGCCAACAATACCCCCTTTGATTTTGACCCTCATAATGTTAAGGTCAATATTCAACACCTCCTCTTCTGTGCATGTTACGTGGGTGTCATACTGTTTTTTTTTTTTTTTTTTTTTTTTTTTTTCTAAATAGGAACAGAAGTCATCTACATATGAAGAGTCCGATGCTTGGTCGCCCGTCAACGCCAACATCCCAACCCCCCATGGCTGAATACAATTGCACCCTTCAAAACATCCCTGTGAAAATTTATCCTCTTGCTAATGCCCTGTCAAAAAAACAAATTGGCAGCCATTCACCTGGGATTGGATTACAAAGCCTTGGCAGAAACCCAACAAAAAGATTCAAAGTACCAAGAATATAGGATATCTTGGCCTTCCATCCATTGGCAAGACATCGCCCTCGGTGACTCTAATGCCACCCTCATCTGTGATGTCAGTACCGGTAGACCACAACCATTGATACCTTTTCCCATGCGCTGACAGGTATACTTCATGCCAAACTTCAAAAGAACATAGACACACAAATTCAAGAGTGGGAATCTTTCCTCAATCAACACGTGGTTTTGCCTACATTCAAGTGAATGTAGTAGGTTCCCAACCCACATCACAAGGACATTACCTGTTTACCATTATCGACAGCTTGTTGGCCTAAAGCCATTCTCATGGAAACTGTAACGACTGCTTCATGTACATCTGCCTTACTCTTAGGGTGGATTGAGAGATTTGGTATCACTGAGTATATTACTTCTGACAGGGGTATTACTCTCCCATCTTAATTGTGGTTATCACTAGCAAATCTCCTGTGAATCACCCTTTATCAGAAAACTGCCTGCAACCCTGCGGCAAAAGGAATTATTTATTGTTTTCATTGCTGACTCTATCCACCTCTGTTGTCCCGCTGCAAAGACTCCAGGTGATTCATTCAAATACTTTATGTCCACTTGGGACTAAGGACCATTCCTAAAGACTCCCTGGATGTCTTGGCAGCTGAGATGGTGTATGGCAAACCCCTGGTCGACTCTGATTAATTCTTTTCTATCTACAACCTCCTCCGATAATATCAGGAACCTTCCTCACATTGTGAGAAAATTAACTCCATTCTGCCAGTTTTACAAGCCCCTTGCAAAGTAAGACATACCAATAGAGTAACACTCTGTCACGCATGTTTTTTTGTGCAACGACACTAGCAAAATACCGCTAAAGCCCACCTTACACAGGCATTTTCCTCATGATTCGTTCTAATCCGAAGGCTTCTTTAATCCACATTCGTGTCAAAGAGGAGGGAATTTTCCTTGATTGCCTTAAACTTGCGTATCTCCTGCAAGATGGACCACCTATAGTGGTGCACCTCTAAAGCGCAGGGTGCCCAATTCCAAATACATGTTTTTTTTTTTTTTTCCGAGTGATGGGAGCCATGTACTGCATGTGTTTCACACGCTCATACTGTAATGGTATTTCCATTGTATTGCATATCTTGCTCTACACCTCCCTGGTAAAAGAACATTTTTTAGTGTCATTTAATAATTTTTTTCTTTACCTTATCCTGAACCTGTTGTATATAAACCTTTTATCTATATAAATAAAGTTAGTAGCTTTCACCTCGTGTCTTAGTTACAACCTAAGGGCTCACTCTCATAAAACATATTTTGATCAAAGTGAAAACTCTATTTTTGGGCGAGAGGGCCATGTCGTCCTGATTGAAGGGTTCCTATAGGTAGCCTTCTAAGGGATATTTGCTACAGTGACACTCCCTGAGAAGTAAGCCAAAGGTCTCCGGGATTCCAACTCTTGGCAAGAGTATCCAATAAAGAATATCGTATAATATCAGGGGACGTATTTTAGATACGACACATGGCAATCTTCACCCGGAACAGATTTAACGATTTGATGTAAGGGGGAAGAGTGGCAAAAAGGAAGCGGGTACCCGGTGGATATCCTTCCCTACTACTATCGCGACGCCATTCCCATTCTTGCCGTCAAGCGGAAATGGCCACAGATAAAGTAATTTTGGGAGGGATCAGCAAAAGGGCTGTTTCCATCAGGACGACAAGGCCCTCTTACCCAAAAATAGATTTTTCCCTTTGATCAAAATCCAATTTTTGGGCTCAGGTCATGTCGTGATGATGGAAGTATACTAGAGAATTGTCTTGAAATTACTATTAGCTGCAGGTTTGTGAATGTGCCTTCTACCTTCAATAGATTTCCTTATCTGGTCTATTAGACCTATATGTGAAAATCCAGAGATCTATCACGTCATTAAACCTGGAGCTGGTTTAGTGCATCCTGGCCCCAAGCAATAAGGATTCAAGGTTTGTATATCCTGTTGAAACAAAAAGGGAAGAGTTGAGACATACCTTTTTACTTATCTTAAGGATGTAAGGTTATATACTTTAGAATATATCATTTTGATTTCAAGAATCTAAACACCATAAAAGGGTTTTAGTAACACTCTAACATACTTTATTAGTTTATAACTGAGGGAGCAGTAATGAGAGGCAAGTACGGTTAATTATTTTATTATGCACCGAAATCACCAAATGTAGTTACAACATAGTATGCATCTGATCCAGCATTATAACACACAAAAACACATATTTTTTCGTGTAGACAAAATATACAAATACATTTTCAGAATAATGCCATTCAATGGAGATGTGAAACCAAATATCTGACATAGTCAGAAGTTCGGAAATGCGTAAGACACCGTAACGCAAATTTTCACTCGGCCCTGGTGTATTGAACAGATATGCACCTACACAGAACAGTGTGTCAACCATGGTTGTTATCTGCACAAGTGGGTACGTATACCCATGCACCAGTTGCACTGTAAAGTCCAAAAACAGTCCCTTGTTCATCACAGCACTAGACAATAGGTTTAATCACACTACCCACAGCCACCACAAAGTGTTTTATCTTTTGTACTTGGTTCGCGTAATGTTTGTAGAAGACCCTGGATGATTTCCACCCAGTGTACGAGCGTAGTCTCTCAAAGTCCACATCTTGAAAGAAGTTCAATGAAGAAGCATCTTTCCTCGCATCGTGACCTGCGGGTGTACTGTCAGGATCCGCTCTGCAAATACAGTAGGTGAGCTTCGCTCTCAGTTGTCTTAAAGATAGGTTCAATCCTCAAGTTTCGCCTCTGAAAATTTCTCCTTCTTTGAAGTTTAAAGTTCTGCGAAGATAGACCTTAAGACACTCTACTGGGTACAGAGAGGCATCTTCCTTTAATGGGCAGATTCTCCAACGACCCCTCTTCTTGGTGGGTAGCTCATTCTTGGCAAGAAAAGCAGGATAGGGAAACAGGTTCAGCTCTCCTGAGTCCAGGAACTGTTATACGCCCCCTGTTTTTAGATAAGACCATTATTTCACTAACTCTAGGCCCTGAGGCTCTTGCAAACAGAAAAAATTACTCTCTGTGTTAAATCTTTTAGAGTGCAGTTCTCATTATCCAGGTTCAAAGCATAGTGGAACCCTTTGTCCAAAGACTACGTATTGGGCTTCGGTGGGGCTGCAGGCTTTAGACTAGCACATGGTTTCGTGATCTTATCAAAGATTTTCCCTGAGAGGTCCACCTCAAAAGCATACAGTAGTGGTCTAGCCAGGCACAATTTACAAGAAGTAATTGTAGTAGAGGCCAGGCCTTGTTTGTGGAGGTGTATGCAGAATGCTAGACAGAAATCTATCGGTATCTCTTTCTGTTTCCTTGCTTTCACAAAGGTCACCCGTTTCTTTCATGACGATTCATATTGTCTCCTAGTCGATCGTGACTTGTACTCCTCGATGAAGTCAACTTTATCCTTTGAGATTCTGAACTTTTTTCTCGCCGCTAAGGCAAGAAAATCATAAGATGTAAGTTGCTAGTTCTCGAGGATGAAGCGTAGACAGTTGACTTCTGGACCAGTTGAGGCAGCATTGGATTTGGCAGTGGAAACAGCTTCAGACTAAACTCTAGGACTAGAGGAAACCAGTTGCTCTTGGGCCACTTGGGGGCTACTACCACTGCTGTCCCTCTGAAGGATCTTAGCTTGTCGAGAACTCTTAGCAGGAGATTGGTTTGTGGAAACAGGTAAATACAATTCCACCTGTTCCAGTCTAGGGACATGGCATCCATCACTTTTGCTTGAGGGTCCAGGTAAGGGGCTATGTATCGAGATAGTTTCTTGGTGTCGCCCGTTGCGAGGAGGTTGATCTACAGTTCTGGGAGTTTTATCGAGATGAAGGAAAATGAGTCTTCTTCTAGGGACCATTCTGTCTCTATGGGCTTTCGCCTGGATAGAGCGTCCGCCGTCACATTGCGGATCCCTTCTAAGTGAACTGTTGATAAGTGCCATCTCTTTTTCCTTGCCAGGTAGAAGATGGCTAACATAACATGGTTGATGTTGGGTGATCTCGAGCCTTGTCGATTTAGACACCTTACTATCACCTCGTTGTCCAGGACCAACCTGATGTGGGTTGATCTGTGAGGAGATAGTCTCTTTAAGGCCAGGAAAACTGCCATAGCTTCCAAAATGTTGAAATATTTTGAACTGGCACGACCAATTCCCTTGCACTTTCTTGTCATAAGAATGACCTCCCCATCCTTCAGAGGAGGCATCTGTATGTATCACTATTGATGGTTGTGGTGGTCTCCTAACAGATCCCACTATTTCTCTCCTCTTCTTAGATGGAATGGAGAGGTGATGGGACTTTAAATTCCATTGGATTCCTAACCACTGGAACTGTTGAGCTAGAGTGAGACGACACTTCTTTCCCAAGAGTTCCAAAAGCTGGATCACTTTTTGAGCTGCCTGCAGACAAGTGATCTTAGATGCGGCCCATACCAACCAGTAGTCTAAGTATGCTACCACTTGAACACCTTTGGTGTGTAGCTGTTGGACGACTGCGTCTTCTAGCTTTGTGAATATCCTTGGGGCTGTGTTCAGTCTGAAGGGCATTGCTCTGAAGACTAACTTCTTTTTCTGTGGTCTGAATCCTATGTAGGGGGAGAAAAGATGACTCATCGGGAAATGCCAGTAAGCATCTGCTATGTCTATTGATACCGTGCACGCACCTTTTGGCAGAAGAGTCCTTATGTGTTGCAAAGTAAGCATCCAAAACTTGTTGTTCTTGATGAACTTATTGAGTGGTGACAAGTCTAGAATGACTCTGAGTTTGTCTGAGTCTTTCTTGGGAACAGAAAAATGCCTTCCTTGGAACTTGATGGACTTCATATTCTTTATCACCTTCTTGTTCAAGAGTTCTGAGATATATTCTTCCAACAAGGGGGTGGAGTGTTTGAAGAATTTTGGAAAACCGGGTGGAATTATGCTCCATTTCCACCCGAGTCCATTCGTGATTAGGCTCTGGGCCCAGGGATCGAAGGTCCAGCGATCCTGAAAGCGATGGAGTCTGCCCCCTACCTGAAGCCCCTCATCGCCTGGGGGGTCCTGCGGATTTGCCTCTGCGACCACGTCCTCCCCAGCCCCGAGAGAAGTTACCTCCTGGAGATCTTCTCTTGGGACCTTTTCCTTTCTGGCTGGGGGGAAATGAACTTGACTGCCTCTCAAAGGTAGGGGAGAATACTGCTGATTGGGTTACCAGCTGTTCAGGGACCATCTGAGGTATTATGGTCATGGTCATGGCAGGGATTTGTGCTGGTCTTCATGGTCTCCTTGTCCTCTTGTTCTTGTGTTGGGGACCTCCTTCTGTAGAAGATTTCCTCTTCGAAGACATTCACCACTTTTGGGGAAGGGTCCTGTTCTCCGTTGCTGCCCTCGCAATGACCTCTTGGACCAGTTCCTAGGGGAAGAGGTCTTTACCCCATATACTCGAGGTAATTAGCTTCCTTGGTTCGTGCCTGATGGACGCTGCAGCCAGGACAATCTCTCTGCAAGCTCTCCTTGCTCTGTGGAAAGCATAAAGGTCTTTCACAAGGGTACCCATGTGAGACTTGGCCAGAAATAGGAAGATTTCAGGGCATTATGTTGGCTTGCACTTAGTTCCAAGCACTTCTGATGAGAGAGAGGGGCCGCAAGTTTCTCCTTCGACTTATATTCCTTCCTCATTAGATGGTCTAGCCACTTAGGAAGGTTCTTGTTGAACTGCTGTCCTGCAATCTCAGGGTCTATTTTAGTGAAAGAGAAGGTTAGGTGGATATCCTTCCACTTTTCTTTGCAGGTAGGCAGTGCGAGAGAGAATGGCTTATATTCTTCTAGACTCGGGTAGAGTTTTCCCTCATCGGCAGCCTTGACGACGAAGTCGAGCGCTTTCTCCATAAAGGGAAATGAGATGGAGGAAGGTGCAAGAAAGGTGGGTGCTTCTTGCTCAGTGCCGAGACTTTGGAATCTATATATCCAGCTCCCTTCAGAGTGTTCAGGAGAATGGCCTGCACCTTATCATGTTCAAACACGATGACCTCTTTAGGGGCCGTTTCTTCTCGGGTCGCATTTTCATCCCGCACTCTCACATAGCACTCGGGATAAGCAGAGAAGTTAGGCCAGAACTCAAGGTCTTCGATCTGTCTGGCCCCCAACTTCTCGGAAACGAACAGTTTCCCATCCATCATGGACATATGCTCCGCGTACCTCCAGGGATCAGTTTCAGAGCAATGAGGGAGATCACACACTCTAAGAGGCTTCCTAGACGTGTGCCTGTTGGTTCCGAGATGGTCGATCTTCTCCTGCATAGTCCTTTGCTGCTTCCTGAACGATTCCTGCATAGCTTTCTGTTCCTGTTGGAACGACTCCGTCATGCGTTTCAGAGATGTGATAATCTCTTCACTTGCATTAGCCTGAGATTTGGAGCACAGGACATTGGAGGCACTGGTTCGCAGGCGGCCACGTCAAACTGGGTGTCATCTGTCGCTGTTGAGAGGTATTCTTCTTACTCCACGTGGGGAGTATCCTCGTGCTCTTCAGGGATACCTTGCAGCAGATCCTGTTTCGTGTCAGAGGACAGTTCCGACATCCTCTCTTGATGGATGTCCATGCCCTCTAAGGCCTAGTTGATGTACGGGTCAACTTTCAGCTGGATGAAGGGGTACCAAAGTTGTTCTTGGGACATCACCGCACTAGGCAGAGTCTTGGGGAACAGTAAGCATTTCAGGGAGTCATTGAGTAAGTATGGTCCTGGGGAGATGTTCTGGAACCCCCTTACCCATTTGTGAAGGGTATCCCTCGCCGTATCCCTAGCCTCTAGGGTAACTAGGGGGGTTTCACCAAAACCATTTCCAGCAGGGCTGAGCAGATGGTGCAACCCTTCGGTCCCAGTACACCAGCACTCCTATGACGATGCAGCAAGTAGCATGAGACCTACACATCGTGTGGCCACAGAAGTCCCTCCCTTTGTGATTGCAGAACATTGCTCCGCATTTCTCCATAGGGTCATCCTGTAAAGAAAAAGACTTTAAATGATTATGTCGTTTTGTATATCAGTAATATAAACACACACAATGTATGATAACAATAGTAATCACTATTGCCTATGGTAACTTAGGATAGTAAGCTTGAAAGGAAATAAGAAAAGACACATATCGGAATTTCCTCTCCCAGGCTATTGCTAAGACCTCCATCTGTATTAATATTCAGTTTCCCTGATAAGGAAGGTATAAGGGAGAGAAACTCTAGAAACTAGAGTTAGTGTTAGTAAGTAGTTTATACTAACCTTATCCACCTGTATTACTGTATTAACACCGATCGGGTATTGTAAATCCACGATGATCAAGGAAAATCATCTGGGTGTTAAGGGATTACTCAACCTCAACAAAATATCACCGTCTGCGATAAGGAACACAGAATGGGTTAGAACCTGACGGTGCTAACCGAAAGAAAGAGAGAAAGATTGAGGAAGGAAAATTTCCTACTATTATGAAGGAAATAATAGCTGGAAGTGAAGGAGGACTATAAGTCTGCCTACGATCTCCATACCAGAATGAAAGTTCCAATGGAAGGTGAAAGAATCTATCAGATTCTGGCTTCCACCCACCAACAAACTAGCCTGTCGCCGGAAATAAAGTTGGTACCTAGGAATGCAGATGGCAACTCAAGATGGAGCTGAGTACTTTCCAAAGTATGTTAGGTTTCCTGCCGGAAGCCGTCAGAAGATGTCTCAGTCCTTCCCCATTCTTATCAACTTCCTATGGAGGAAGGGAAGTCAGAGGGAAGGTAGTAGTGAGACGAAGGAACTAACTGCCAGTAGAACACCTGCCGGTAATGCAAGCATCCCAGCAAGCCGGGGAGATTGTTAGAATAACGGTGAAAGAATCTTGTGACGACATGCCGTCACGAAAGGACAGAGGGGGGGAGGGGTTGAGGGTCTTACAGTTCATTGTAATAAGAGGTGGCGGCAGGTTACGTCGTTCTCCTCAAAACGATGAGCTGGGAAGTATGACTTCCTGTGCTGACAACGTTGCAGGCGGCAAGAAGAGGGCACCTTGACTATGTCACTATCTGATTCAAAGCTGGAGGCAGGAAGAACATCGTTCTACTCAACATCGATGAAGTGAGACATTGACGGTCGCCTGTATTGGCAGAATCAGTCAGAAAGGGAAGAAGGGTTAAGCCTCTTCTCTCAGAGAGAGAATAATTATCGTAACTTATCTATAGATTTTCTTATGACTTGCATAGAGGGTCATACATCGATGAGATTCCATTTTTTTTATGACTAGCATAGAGGGTCACACATCGTGGAGATTCCATTTTTATTATGACAAGCATAGAGGGTCACACATCGTGGAGATCCCTTATTTATGACTAGCATAGAGGGTCACACATCGTGGATATTCCATTTTTTTATGACAAGCATAGAGAGTCACCTATTGTTGTGATTCCATTTTTTTTTTCATGACTAGCATAGAGGTTCACCCATAGTTGTGATTCTATTTTTTATGACTAGCATAGAAGTTTACCAATAGTTGTGATTCCATTTTTCTTATGACTAGCATAAAGGTTCACCCGTAGTTGGGATTTCAGTTTTTTATGACTAGCATAGAGGTTCACCCATAGTTGTGATTCAATTTTTCTTAAAACTAGCATAGAGGGTCACCCAATATTGTGATTCCAGTATTTTCATGTCTAGCATATAGGGTTACCCATAGTTGTGATTCCATTTTATTTTTTCTAGCATAGAGGGTCACCCATAGATGTGATTCCATTTTATTTTGTCTAGCATAGAGGGTCACCCATTGTTGTGAGTACATTTTTATATTGTCTAGCACAGTTTTTATATATATCGTTACTTGTTTTGGCGGCATTGCAACCAGACAGCCTACGCACCAACCCATTGGTGTGCTCCCTGATTTTCAAGTTAGGCTCCTGTTCAATTACTTGCGAGGCTTACTACTTGGTGATAGGTCATGCCTGAGAGGTATTCTTTACGGCCAGTGTACATTTTGCCCAGCTCCATCTTTATCCTTTCTTCCCTGAGACTCTTGCCTAGGCTAGAGCGTCTTTCCCCTCCGCGTAATTTCTTGCACGGTCAACATCATACCTTGTGCTGCTGTGTTTGTTCTGGTCGCTGTCTCCAGAAGAAATAAGCAAAATGACTGCTGCCGAGATCAGTGCATTTGTGGATTTGGCAGAACGACAATGCTATGAGGGACAGGCATTGTGAAGGTATATGCAGGAGCTCACGAATTAAGCCAATGCCCGGAGAAGAACAGAGCAAGAAAGGATGTGGTATGCGAGAGTTGAGAGAGAGAGAGAGAGAGAGAGAGAGAGAGAGGGGCGCATCCTTTGTACAAAAAGCTGGAAGACTACAGGGCACCTGCCTACTCGGACGAGGCTGGAATAAGTACTCCTTCTTATGGTGTGGTGGTGGGGTATGTAGGCTCCCTGACAAGAAGTAAACGCGGAAATCCTTTTTCGATTAACAATGATCGATCGTTTCACGCGCTGCCTTGAAGCTGTGACAACTAGGTGTGCCAATGCCAATCATGCGGACCAAGAGTTCTCACTGACATTCCTAACGCACCATAACCCTCTAACCTACTTGACTGAACTACGTAATAGGAATAAAGGGCTCATGAGGTGGGGCATAGACCTCCAGAACTACAACGGGAAGGTCAAGTGCCTAAAGAGCTCAGATGGGAGAGTAGCAGATGTGTTTTCCAGGCATTATTGCCCAATGCACAGAGCCATGTCCATAGCGTAGCCATAGTCAGTAGGTAAATCTAGGTTGTATGAAAAAATTTGAATTGGCCTTGGTGTCCCCCTAGGTAGATAAACTTGAGGGCCCATCTTGGCATCATTTTTTCATTTAATGCATTTTGTATTTATTTTATCTTTTTTTGCGTGTGATCAGTCGATTTGCTTTGATTTTCATGTATCCAACTCCAAATTTTTCAGTTATTACCTCACAGCCAGCATGCTTACTTCTATGTGGCAGTTAAAGTTAATATAATATCAAGAAAGAGTAAAATTATTACCCTAGTTACAGCTTAGATATTAATTCATTATCGTGGTGAGACACACTGAGGGAGGAGTAATTAAGGTTAGTGGTTTCAGACCTTGCTTGCAGAGTTCTTGTCCTATTTCAGGACAAAATCTCTGCTAAAATAGGGCCTGTTATTCATGGTGGTCATTGCGCCACTTTTTTCAAACAAAATACCCCGCCAGCAAGGACCACTCAACATGCCACCAGCGTTGGGACCATACACAGAGACTCACTGCCCACGCTCCAACCATCCTAGACTAATCTACTACCCTGAGGTCTCATTCCAGACATCTTCAAACCACGTGGCCGCTCAACGCTGCCACAAAGGAAGTCCGGGAGGAGTCATGAGGCCTACTGATGGCGGGTGTCGGGAGACGTCACAAAGGCCAATGACCGATGGGACAGCGGTCAGGCCAATTATCCGCCACCCATGTTAGGGCAAAAGGGGGTTTAGTTGCCCTAGGAACAACTGGGGATCCTTTTTTTGCTGATCAATCGCCGTGAGAGTACCATCACCTCTTTTCGCTCTCAAGTCTAAAGGGAGAATGGATCTGTGACACGTTCTTCAAAAGGGTAGAACAGGTCATCTATAGAGAGACCTGAAAATCCCCAACGAGTCATCCTAGAAGCAAGCTAACTCCACTTTGAAAATAAATCTTGCTTCTAGATAGTGAAAAGATGCCAGTAATTTTACTCTCCCAATTAATTGAAATATTGTCAAGGTTTCTCCTATTAATCCAATCAAAACAATGCTGAGCTGAAATAAGAAAAAAAACATGATATACGCAGACAACGGATTTCTAATACATAAAAAAATATTGACTGGCTTGCCATCAACTTAGATTGGTTGTAGGTCTTTTTTATATGCTGATTTGAGGGATATGTAAACCATGGATATTTGCCAAATAAACCTTGTAACAGAAGAGCTCATCATTTTTATCATTACCGTTTTAGATAGTTGTTAGCACTAAGAGCACCCTCGAACCTTTTTTATGATGCTCTGGTATTTTTATTCAATTTAATGCCATTGGATGTATTTCACTTCCAATATTTTTAATTTATTATTCATTATGATATAAGTATATGGTGATTTAAAAGAAATGGTACCAGTGGTAAATTCTTATTTACATATACAATAGAAAGGTTTTAGATGCATCTGTCCAATAGTTTTTGTCCTAAAATTAAGCGAATAAGTCAAATTGGATGGGTTAATACTTCTTTAAGATAATGGAATATCATTTCTAAACTGTTGGAACCCCTCTCTCTCTCTCTCTCTCTCTCTCTCTCTCTCTCTCTCTCTCTCTCTCTCTCTCTCTCTCTCTCTCTCTCTCTCTCTCTCTCTCTCTCTCTCTAATTTTATTAAATAATGTATTTAACGATTTTCTTTGTATGTCAACAAATCTTGCCACTCTAAAATTGATGATACTAATTGGGTGTGTCGTTGAATGTAAATTGCTTATCCAGTTTAAGTTGCACGACTCTAGCCATCATCCAACATCTGGAAAGGATCAGTTCGCGTGTGTGCTTTAGTGTGAAATTTCCCAGTGAGCTTCACATTCTACTATAAGATTAAGTTTGTTCTGTACTTTTGTTGTCTGTCTTCGCAAAACTCTGGTTAGTGTCTTTTATATTACTTTCCCTCTCTGTAGATTGTTTTTCTATTACTATTTTCATGCCCCTATTTGAACGCAGCCTTAGATCTATTGATCTTGAGCTTTTCTCATTTGTTTTTTTAACTATGGCAGACACAAGTACATTAATTGAATTAATGATGTACAATGCTAGGTCAAACAGTTTTGGTAAACCCAACTTAACCTCTTCTAGTGGTACTTTCTAAAGTTCAGCGGACACTCATAAAAAGCCATTGGGAGTAGCCTTCTAGGCAGGTATAAGAAAGAATAGTTACAAGTACAGTGAACCCTCGTTTATCGCGGTAGATAGGTTCCAGACGCGGGCGCGATAGGTGAAAATCCGCGAAGTAGTGACAGCATATTTACCTATTTATTTAACATGTATATTCGGACTTTTAAAACCTTCCCTTGTACGTAGTACTGTTAACAAACCACCCTTTACACCCTGTAATGTACAGAACACTTAATGCATGTACTACAGCACCCTAAACTAAAACAGACACAAATATTAAAGGCGATTTTATATCATGTGTTTCCTAAACACCTAAAAAGCACGATAAAAAATGGCAACCAATGTTTTGTTTACGTTCATCTCTGATCATAATGAAGAAACAAACTCATTTAGTGTACACATATATGTACGTATGGTTAGTTTTTGCATCGATTATATTGATTATACAGTACTGTATGTTGATTTTTTTATTACCAATGTTTTAGTTTACGTATTTTTCTTAGGACTTCCAAATGAAATCTTTTTCTTTATGACGCCGCCTGAAACGACGGCGTGTACGCTCAGTAAACAACCACGCTCAGAACAAACAAGGCATTTAACACGCATGATGATAGTGATAAATAATGATACAGTACATACAGTATTTACAGTACAAAGCATTTACAAAATATGTTACCTTACAAATATAAATTATACAGTACTTGTACGTAGCAAAGCAGGAAAACAATTTGAGAGAGAGAGAGAGAGAGAGAGAGAGAGAGAGAGAGAGAGAGAGAGAGAGAGAGAGAGAGAGAGAGAGAGAGAGAGAGAGAGAGAGAGATTGTTTTACGTACGTAAATGTAAATTTTAAACAAAAAAAATATGATAGGTTACAACATGTACACTTTTAAAACCTTCCCTTTAACTTAATGCATACAGTACGTACATTACTAAACTATAAAACAGGTTAAAGTAAAAAATAAAGATTGTTACTGTACTCACCACGAAAGAAGTTCAAGAAAAACTTGAATGACGATGGCGATGAATTTGCTGCACAGTAGAAATGATGATGATGAAGCTGATGATGTGTTCTACTGTGCAGTCAATGATAGTATTTTACGTCTCTTCAGACGGAGGTGTCTTTTCCTGGGACACCTCTTCAACTTCTTCAATTTCTTCCGAAGGCGTACTAGCAGGAGGAACTGGCTCTTTTTTGCGAGGCTGAAAAAACGTTGTGATCGGAAGTTGTTGCCGCTGCTTCTTTTTTCGATCCAAGAGCATCCTGTAGGGAGTCGTGATGTCATCGACCTTGTTGCAGAATTGCATCGAGCGAACCATATCCTCGTCCCACTCTTGCAACATTTCTTTCGCCTCCTTCATATGGTTGCAGAACTTGGCGAGCCGTTCTAATGTTAAGCCCGTTTCTTCTACATTTTCTTGGGTCTCTTCCTGGGTACCCTCACTCTCTTCCTCACTTGCCGATTTCGTCAGGTCTTCGAGGTCTGCGTCAGTTAGGGGCTGGGAATGGCAGTCCAACAACTCGTCGACGTCTTCAGTCGTCATGTCGCCAAACCCGTCACCCCCAATTATGGCAGCCAACTGCACAGATTTCCGTATTGCAGAGTGTTGGATTTCCGACGGAGTAAATCCCTTGTCGTCGTAAACAATATCGGGCCACAGCTTCTTCCAGCTCGCATTTACGGTTGCAGGTTTCATCTCTTGAAGTGCCTTTTGAATATTCTGCAGGCACGTGGCTATGGTGTACTGCCGCCAGTACGCCTTCAAGTTGAAGTCTTCATCCTCGTCATCTTGGGCAGCATCCACACACGCAACGAGGTCCGCCAAGGTATTCTTCGTGTAGAGGGCCTTGAACGCCCTGATAACCCCCTGGTCCATTGGTTGAATTAATGACGTGGTGTTGGGTGGCAGGAACTCAACCTGAACGCCCTCACGCGACAGGTCAGTTGCGTGTCCACCAGCGTTATCCATAAGGAGAAGGATCTTGAATGGCAAGCCCTTCTCTAAGAGATATTCATGGACTTGCGGGATGAAACACTGGTGGAACCAGTTGGAGGTCAGCATCTTCGTAATCCATGCTTTTTGATTATGCATCCAGTACACGGGAAGGAGATTCTTATTTTTGTTTTTCAAAGCGCGAGGATTTTTCGACTTATAAATAAGCCCCGGCTTTAACAAAAATCCAGCAGCATTGCCACACATCACGAGGGTAACGCGATCCTTGAATGCCTTAAAGCCAGAGGCTTTGGCTTCCTCTTTGAACAGGAAAGTTCGCGACGGCATTCTCTTCCAAAACAAGCCGGTTTCATCCATATTAAACACTTGTTCCGGCTTGTATCCACCTTCAGCGATAATGTTCTTGAAAGTCTGGTTCACGTAAGTTTCAGCAGCGGCAGTGTCAGCGGAAGCAGACTCCCCATGCAGGGAAACGCTTTTCAGGGCGAAGCGTTTCTGAAACTTCGCGAACCATCCTTTGCTGGCGGAAAAACGTTGTTTCTGACGCTGGGAATCAGTGGAGGTCCCTGGTTGAGGATCATCTACATCATCATCTTCTTCAGCATGGTCGCCATCGTCGTCATGAGGTTCCTTTGCCGCAAAATTCTCATACAAGCTCAAAGCCTTTGTTCGGATGGTGTTCGTATCCAACGCTATGTTCTTCTTCCGACAGTCGGCAATCCACACAGCTAAAGCACCTTCCATGCGTACGATCGTTTTATTACGCGTTGTAACGACTCGCTTCGCTGATCTGCTAAAGGTGATTGCAGCAGTCTTTCTAATGTTCGCCTCGTCCTTCCTGATGTAGCGAACGGTGGATTCGTTGATGCCAAAATGGCGGCCGGCGGCCGCGTAACTTCTACCATCTTTTAACATGTCGAGAAGCGTAACCTTCTCAGCTATCGTCATCATTCTTCGGTGGCGTTTAGGCTCACTACCAGCCTTACTAGAAGCAGAACGCTTGGGAGCCATTGTAACAGAAAGTTCAACAAAAAGTTCAACTTAAAACAGTCGCACACAGCACAGATTAAACTTCACAAAGTTAAGAACGTCTACTCAGCAATACGCGGAAAGAGAAAGTGAACGATGCAGACCCGCGAGAACTGTGATGCTGGAAGTTGAAGATGCGGGCAAAACACCAATCACAGGCTAGATAACAAAACTTGAGTTTTGATTCGTCATCTGTCAGCGCTTGAACCAATCACAACCCGTCTTACAGTACATGGTGCGTTGGTTACTCATAGAAGATGCCCCGCGCATACTGAACGTACGTAGATTAAGTACAAGGGTACCGTAATAATAATAAATAATGATAATAATACTGTACAGTACAGTAATAATAATAATAATAATGATTAATAATAATAACAATAATAATTTTATTAACAACAACAACAATAATAATAATAATAACAATAATAATAAAAATTTACGTACGTACGCTATTTTACGCCTCTCTCTCTCTCTCTCTCTCTCTCTCTCTCTCTCTCTCTCTCTCTCTCTCTCTCTCTCTCTCTCTCGTACGCTTACAGTACTTATTCGAAATGTGATTTTTGCAACAAAGAATATTATTGGATGCAGTACTGTACTACGTACGTATACATACAAAAGATTCATGGAAAAGAAGCACATCCATTACAGTACACACCATTCTAATATGGTATGACTGCATCTGATTTGCGTTTCATGTTCGATTTAATTTTACTACGTACTGAATTATCGTATGATCACATTCTCTTTTCGTGTTTTATTTCTTTCTGTGCTGAATTATATATCATATGTAATGCAATGAACAATCAGTAAGAGCAGATATTACTAATTACAGTATTAATGGAATTACAGGTAACAAAATATCGTATTTGGTTATCTTCAGATTTCGCGGTATTTTCGAATTTTCCGGAAAATCCGCGATATGTATATATATATGGGTTATGGGAAAACCCCGCGAAGTGGTGAATCCGCGATTGTCGAACCGCGAAGTAGCGAGGGTTCACTGTAGTTGTATTCAGAGCCTAAAAGACAAAAAATGATTTTGAGACCAGAGGGACTCATTATTTTCATGCCTAAGGAATGTGCCCATAACATGGTACACAAGATCGTAAGGAGGCAACACCATAAGACCCCAGATATCCTCCAAGAATGTATTGTACTATGGTTTCACTGTCCGTTTCTACTCATCCTCTTACAATCCCCAGTGCTAATGAAAAGACTTCTATTCCTATACCATATACTGAAGATATGGGAGCTTTCTCTCTATTTGAGAGAAGATCTGAGGCTTGAGAGATGAATGGGCTAGAACTAGACAGAAGGGCACAAAAAGTTACATGCTATAAAAAATGGCTCTGGATTAACGTGGAAACCCCAGCTGACACAGAGATTGGAACCAAGGAACCCCATGGTATGTTGCATTAAAGTAACAAGATTAAATCCATGCTGTTTTATGACATAGTTGCTTAAAAAATACTCTTCTCTTCATCTGAAAAACAGCTGAACATTAGGAGAGTATCATGGATAGAAGGGGTACTTATTGTAACATCTAAACTGGCAGCCAGGGAAAACATTGCAAACCTACATCACACTGGCCTCTGGAGAAAGCCAGGATTATCTTATTAATAAAGCTAAAATTCTTAATGCCATAACTAAGGTATATTCCCAACTGTTCCATATCTTATATAGTCGAGGAAATGAGACACATCTTATATTATGTCAATAGGCCAACACTTTGTTATCATTATTGGAGTTCTGACCAATTTCAAGAGTTTTTGAAATGAGAGCAGTTCCTATATAATATAAAGAGAGGAGCGTTTGGCTATCACGAGGAAAGGAAAGGGAAAATGTACATTTGGCCGCTGCTTTGCTAGATAAGTTCCTCAACCTGGAATAATCATTTTTCATTTCGTCCAAATCATTCCAAATAGAGAGACTATATTTGTTTCAATATCCACCTCCACCCACCATAAAAGTGGTATCCCCAATAATTGCTCCATCAGAGGTGACCTCTAAGGGGTCAGATGGTACGTGCTATACCAAATATGACAAACTTGTGCATGACATAACTCATTGTCGCTCAATGAATGAAGGCATCTGTAAACCAGTGCCCCTTAATTGGGTTTGAAAGGGGATATGGAGGCACGTATCCAATCAGGGTAAAAAGAGTTGTAGCATATTGCTTCTGTGTGTCTGCAAGATAATGGTGTCAACCCTAATGAAATTATACTTTGATACAGGAGCTTATTAATCCTTTTAAATTACTCTTAGTTGCGATTCAATGAAATCTAAGATATTCAAGAAAAATAGAAATAGTTGGCAGTTTGTTATATTAGGAGGTCCTCCTTCAATCCTCGGTTAGTACAAGTGGTTCTCGTTGATCAAGAACCTATACAGGAGTACATATGTGTATAGCAATTGCTATACTCATAACCCGAATTAACCAAAATTACAATTTTAACAGGAACTCCTTAGTAACACATGACTCTTCACAAAATTGGCCGGTGAACACTATCAAAAGCTTCTTAATATTCCACAAATGCCATCAAAAAAGGATTTGTATATTCTGCACATTGTTGTACCACATATCCTGAATGAAAATGTGGTCAGTAAAATTTCTACCTTATCTAAATCCTGCTTTTTCATTTTTTAGCTTTCCATCTATCTTTCTCTCTAGTCTCTTTAGCATGAGCACAATATATATTTTCATGACAACTGACGTAAATGTGATGCCTCTGTACTAACTGCCATCAGTCAGACCTTTTTCTTTGCCATTTCCACCAACACTATTTGCTCCCATTCATCAGGTTTTTTGTCTCTTCACGCCACATCTTACAAAATGATATTGTAAGTATTCCGGGAGTCACTTCATTTTCAGCCAATATCATATCGGCAGTTATTCCATCTTATCCAGGGTCTTTCTATTTCTAGATTTTTTAATGATAGCTTTGACTTTAAACACCGAATTCCTGTATGGACCCATCAAGATCTCTCTCAGCCTCAGGTATATCAGTCAAATTATTCCCTTCATATCTCCTATTCATGGCGTTACTAAAGTGTTCCATTAAACGTTACCTTTCTTCTTCTGTTGTAATTACAGATCCATCATTTTATTAATATGGGTATGCTTCTTCATTTTTGTCCTAGTAGAGATATTTTTTATGATTCTGTGAGCAATTGTTTTTTTTTTTATACTATAGCTACTATTCCGTATTCATCATCGAAGTCACCCATCATATTTTTCATAACTCTCTCTGGAATCTTATCTATTACACTCTGCAGTTCTTCATAGTATTCATCTTTCCTTTCTCCAGAGGAATCATGTGTTGGTGCAAAACAAACTATAATAATCATATTGCACCACTATGATTTCAACTTTGCTATCAACAATCTACTATTTATAATTCTCCATTCTCTTAATGCCTTTTCTGATCTTGGTTTCATTATCATTCCTGCCCCTTCTCTTCCAACTCTGTTCTTCCTGAGAAGATATGTATACTACCTTGGTCTAAGATCTCTTTGCCAATACCCGTAAAACATTTCCAACTCATGGCCAAGATATCCAAACTATATTTCATAAATTGTCTCCACTTGCTGTAACTCCCTATTCTGAGTCATGCTTCTAACATTCCAATTACCAATTTTCAATTTTTCTTTAGTATTTATAAATCGAGATATTTTGAGCACCCTGCTATACCTGGGACTGGGGTCATTATGTCATTTCCACTTGCCAAAGACTGACAATATCCATAGAGGATTCATTGGCTAAATTCATCAAGGGATAGTCAGTTTCTTGTAATGCACACACAGTGCTTACCAATGTCTTGGGTCATAGGGAAAGATACCGAGACGTCAATGTTGTGCATTAAACGGGCGTGCTCTTACTTCTGCACTCCTGACTCGATCAATATGGTGATTATTCTCTTCTTCTTCCGGTGTCTGTTGGTTTTACTGACTATTTTAAGGCAAGAAATTATTTAATCTTCGTCTTCTTCTTCACGTGTAGCTGTCACTCTGTTGCCAATAATGCTCCTTCTATCTGAATTTTTAAGGTAGTGAGGATTCTCCCCGACTGCCATAGTTTTCTTAAGGGCCACTTAGACATTTCAGACCACCTCCATTGTCTTTCTCAGGAATTCTTACATAAGAGCACACTTTTAGATTTATATAGAAATGTATATATTTTAGGTTTAAAGTGGATGGGTTTCTGGCCCCTATATCTCCAAAAACTCGCTACTTAGAGGTTCAAGATCACTTCCATTGACTTCTTCGGAAGTTTTTACATAAGAATACACTTTTTTTTATGTAGAATTGGATATATCTGAAATTTGAAGAGGGTGGAAGATTTTGACATCATAGCTCCCTTATTGGGAAATTAGAGATTCGGGACCACTTGCATTATAGGTGTAAACAGTGAAATTGGTAGAATGGCGGGTCCTCGTTGGCTAAGCTGCTCGCCGAGAACGGCAGTAGCTCAGTCAGACTGCCTTCCCACTCAATCATAGGTGATGAGTCGCCATCTTGTCCTCGCCACCCATGAGTAAGTGGGACGACAGTCTGATTGAACTATAGCCGCTCTCTGCGAGCGGCTTAGCCAATGAGGTCCCCCCATTCTACCAATCCTACTATTTACTCGGACTACGACACCCGAGGCAGCCAATTTAAGTTCACCACCTCTCTGCCCAAGCCAAAATTACTAGGCAGCTATTTTTCTTAATAATAATAATGATAATAATAATAATAATAATAATAATAATTATTATTATTATTATTATTATTATTATTATTATTATTATTATTATTATTATTATCATCTATTTTATCGTCATTATTATCATCATTATTGTTGAAGTTATTATTATTATTATTATTATTATTATTATTATTATTATTGTTAAGGTATTTGTTTACAAGAGCACGCTCTCCATTTACTCCAAAATTATGCATTCCAGCAGCTCTCCTCTTTTTTGTACAGTATTCAGGAAATTCTTTAATTGCCGGGAAAGCAAAAAATATCCAGATATGTTGCGCAAGGGGAAAAGAAAGATGTTGGTGGAGGAGATACTAAACGACCTGGAACCGATATCGTCAACATAGTCAATGAAGAAGTTCGTGACGTCAGCGGACATTAGGTATATATTCAAAATATATACTAAAATAAAAATGGAGTAATTACTCAAAAGTGTCACTATTTGGGTGAATTATTATCTAAAAGAATTAATATCTAAAAGAATGCCTTAACAAACTAGAACTAGAAACAAATGTTACCATCAGACATGTGAGTGACAACATAGACTATCTGAACCAAGAACAAATAGTAAATTTGGTGAAAGGGCTTCTAGCTACTGTGCGCCTAGACATTATAATAATCTGCTAACTGAAATAAAGGACCTAAAGGGAGCAATTGAATTTAAGAAGAAACTAAAGACATTACTTTTCATAAGAACATATGATTTGGAAGATGCTACAATCAAGATATTGTATAAGTTATAATGAAAATGTTTCGTTAGATGATTGATATAGACCCGCCCGAGAAGTAGTTCACTCGACTTCAGTGGAAGGTTGGATTTAAACTCAAAACAAGTAAACAAGTAAACAATTAACGTAAGTTTAGTGTTATTTTAAAATTCTGGAAATATCTAATAAAGCAAAGCATTTAAACTTGATAATTTAAAATGGCTCATTCATTATCAGAATAACATATAATCATCTATTTCATTCAATGCTTTATCTATTTATAGCTCTATAATTTGTCACAAAATCACCTAATTTTGTGGGAAACCTGTTCAATAAACAACACTGGGATAATTTTTTTCTAATATCTGTACGTTATAGTTTGAAATATTCAGATTTCTGTTTCCGAATTACGTTAATGAGACAGCCCAAAAAATTATTGAATGAGAAAGGAAGAATTGTTTATCTAATTGCACAGATGAATTCTATATGAAAAGTATACAATATATGAAATAAACGATTTTTCTTTTATCCATGACCTCTATTCCTTAGTTTTTTCCTTCACGATGAAATTTCAATGTAAAATGGAATATAAATAGAATAATTTTTCGAGACCAAATGCAAGAAATACTTAATCATTATCGTGCAGCGTGGATGTGAAAATCTAAATTGTTAATCATAGGCATTGTAATAAGTGTTATATATTTTTTTTTATTTTATGGAAGCTTACTAAAGTCAGTACTAAGTGTCTACAGATTTAATTATATATCTAAAATATTTTGTGTGCAACAAAACTTCCACACGATTTAAATGAATATGTAATCTAACAATTACACAAATACACAATTGGAGTGTTCTCTTCAAAGAGCATCTTACCAGAGCTAAAGAGTTTTTTAAACCCTTAGCGAGTGGAAAGTAGCCACTGGACAATTACAGCCAAGGAGTTAGCCCCTTTAGTGAAGAAGAATAGTTCAATTAGCTGAAGTATAAAGTATATCAAACATATTAATTTTCTTATTCATGTCCTTTATTCTATGTTCAGAGGATATTTTCCACTTGGTAAGGGTAGAGAAAAACTTTTTAGCTCCTAAGAGAAGGACACTCCAAATTCAAACCATTGTTATATAGCGGTAGGAACCACTAGGCCTCCATGACCCTTCTATTAAGCCTGGGCAATACACTGTTTAAAAATAAGACAAAGAGTTCCATATGACTTTATCGTGTTACTGGTTTCTATGGGTACTCATCGGTGACAGGGCTCTGATATCTGTTGTATATAACGTTAAGATATATTTATATCCTGATTACATTAATAAGGTTAAATATATTCATCTGCAATTAACATATTAACTACATTATATAGAAAATAGAGATCACCGTGTAAAGTAGAACAAAAATAGAGGAGTTAAAGCTACAAATAAAACCATTATTTGATATTGACTCGACTTCAAGTATCGCCACTTCAACTGAAAGGAGGATATTAAAAGGGATTTTGAAAAAATATACCAGAGAAGAAGACAAAGGAAGGATACGGAAAAGTTAACCTCCTAATAAACCACCAGAACTTCATGTCTTAACAGAACGATTAAAAACTGGCAGGATTTCTTTATTGACTCTGGTATTAATGAGAATCTAGCGAATCGGTATTCAAAATGAGAGAGAGAGAGAGAGAGAGAGAGAGAGAGAGAGAGAGAGAGAGAGAGAGAGAGAGAGAGAGAGAGAGAGAGAGAGGGGGGGGGGGCATAGCATAACACACCTCACATCCAGGGTTGGTGTCCGCTTTTCATTTGTCGTCAAGGAAAGGGCCATTATGTTATGGCCTCGCGGACGGACACGCCTTGATCATTTCACTATCCTCCAAGGATAATAGAATGATAGTCGGCACCCAAATGCCAAAACCTAAGCGACCAAAGAGTAAGGTTTGTGTCGTGTAAAATCATTATCACTTGTCCTATTAACAATGAACATTACATGAACATTAACAC
>NC_090741.1:22629246-22641746 GCF_036898095.1 Palaemon carinicauda
TGCTTGTAAAAACAAACACAATGCAATATAGATAATTCCTCTCATTTTCTTCTAAAGACCTCAACAACTAAAATACAGAATACTCAAAGTTGAAAAAAAATCATAACATCAGTCTTACACAACCTCATCAATATCCTTCTGGTTGCAGCAATATGGACTTTTTGGGTGGGACAGGGGTAAAATTAGACATTCCTTCAACCCTCGATTTTACTTGTCAGGGTTTACGGCACAATTTCGCCATTTATTTAGATCACTTCTACACTTGCACTTGCAACTATCAACCAATAGGCGTTTTTTTCCGATAAAATCATTCATTTTCCCGCCTTTCTCTTATAACATCAAGTAAAAGGTATTCATATCTACCCATTCTCTAACACTGCCTATCCTCAAGGCTGAAATTTTGATCACGCAGCCACTTGACATTCGGGAACCACCCCAGCCCAGCAGCCGGGAATCATATAAATACATGAATAATACAGTATCCGCTGATGGATCACACCTAACCTATTTAACCTTTGATTGTTTTTAGGTTCACTCAGCAATGTTATATGTATTGACACACTCAGCAAAATGACCACATTTCACGTATACATTAAGCATCAACATAAGAACACATTGTTATCATCAAGTTTATTCAAAATATGTCAAAAGAAGAAATGAGGTCTGTTCAAACAACAACACCAAATGAAAAAAAAATGTCACGTACGCAGGGGTAATGAGGAACACTTTTGAAAACTACATCGTCAGGCACCACATGTAGGCTGTGTGCCTGATGATGTTCAGACACTGTGGCATTAATAATGCTTTGTATCATAACTGTGTTAGATTGAACCATCTTTACTCGGTACGGAGCGAAATACGCTGACTCTAGTTTGTGTTTCCTAGGTTGTAATCGTTTCAAATACACACGATCTCCCACAAATACTTTAACTGGTGTGGTTTTAAGCCGACCATCACACTTTGAGCTGTGTTTTTTATTAGCTCTTTTTAAAAATATTTCAGTAATGTTCATTACTCTCCTCAATAGATTTTATAAATATACGCAGTATTGCTCAGTTGAATAATTTGGCAATTGTTACGAATTAATGAGTACCGTATATGGTAACACAGGATTCTCTTCATACACTAAAAGGAAAGGCATGTCCCTGAGCAAAACATTATATACAATATTCAAAGCTAGCTCAGCTGGAGGAAGCATGGCATGCCAATAATGGGAGCCATCAGCCACTAAGTAACTTAAAATTTGCACCACTTTCCTATCGTGCGATTCCAATAAGCCGTCAACTGAAGGCCTCTATGCGGTCACTGAAAAGTTTTGAATTTTCATCAAGTCTGTGACCGATTTCACCACCTTATTTATAAACGCAAGACCATTATCACTTATCAAAATTTTCGGGCAACCAAACCTAGTGATGAAAGAGCACAGCGCCTAGGCTTATGAAAAGGCCAATTTATCCAACATTGCGTAAGCATGAGTGGACCGAGTAAATGCTTCCACAAATACACATATATACTTGTGTTGTGTTAAACCAGTAGGAACTGGTCCTACCACACCCATATGCACTCTATAAAATTCAATAGGAATCACAGGCCACTTTCTGGCTTCCAGTACAGAGTTTTTATTTTCTTTTGAAACAGTTACAAGCATGACAACCTTTTATATAATTCTTTATAGATTTTTTCATTCCTAACCAAAAGAAGGATTCACGTTCTCTCCTTAATGGTCTATCAATCCCTAAATACCCTGCATACGGACTTGCATGTTCAATGTGGATGGCTCGATTAATTAAAGAGGAAGGAAGAACTACCTGTGCAAAACATTCCCCTCCCCTATTCTCGTAAGCACAACATGAGATATTATTTTCTATGAAATAATTCTCACGAAGCACATTCAGAAATGACGGATAACTCTTCGATTCCCCTTTAATCTCTGCTCGCACTCTCTCCATCCATTCCCCTTTTATCTGTCCCTCTCGGACTTCTTTATGTCCCAACCTTCCAAGTCAATCAAACCTGCATCATCTGGGCATTCATTCTGGAAACCCCTGGTCATGTCCTCTTCCACCCACATATATTCACCTTCGCCGCTCATATCTCTCTCTCTCTCTCTCTCTCTCTCTCTCTCTTTTATCCCGTCTTCCGATTGCTCATCGGGAGAATTCCCATCCGGTTCTCTATTTTCTCTATTTTGATTGGGGTCGTCAATATTTAGGTTACGATCTTCGTTCCTCTGTTGTGCCCTAGTTGTTACTCCTATTACTGCACCTCTAGAAAGAGCATCAGATGCCTTGTTAGCTCTACCTTCTCTGTGGTAAAAACCCTTTATATTAAACTTAAACAATCTCTCAATCCATCTTGCTTGTCGAGAGGTTAAATCATTTTCTTAATACAAATAACGTAAGGGGCGATGATACCTACACAACTTAATCAACTGACCTAATAAAAAGAACCGATGCCTCTCTAGAACCCAAAGAATAGACAAAGCCCCTCTATTGAATGTATGATAATTCTTTTCTGCCGTTTTTAATGCCCGCAAAGCAAAACAAATGGGTAGATCTCTGCCTTTATCATCTCGTTGAGAAACTACTCCACCAACCACTACGCTACTCGTATCTGTTGTTACTAAAACCAGGCAATCAAATCTCGGATATGCGAGTGATTCATTGCTAGTTAAGACAGCTTTTAATTGGTTAAAGGCTCTTTCTTCCACCCCTCCCCAATTTATTACTTTTTGTTTCTTTAAAATATCTAAGGGTCTCGATATCTTTCCAAAACCTCTTATGAATTTATGGTAATACCCAGCGAGCCCAAGAAACCCAGCTACTTCCTTAGTGTTACGTGGCCTGGGGAAATCTCTAATAGCCGCTACTTTACTGGGGTAATGTTGGATACCTCCTGGGGTTGTCATGTGACCTAAAAATTTGACCTGTTTACAGAAACGTGTGCACTTTGACAAATTTATTTTCATACCATTACGTCGCAATGCTTCTGAAACTTTACAAATATTATTATTATGTTCTTCGGCTGTTTTTCCTGTAATTATGATATCGTCTAAATAAACAAGAACATTATGGCCAATTAAGGGAGACAAAACCACAATTATTACTCGAGAGAAATGACTTGGAGCAATTCTAACACCGAAGGAAGAAAATTAAACTTAAACAGTTGGACGCTAGCTATAAATGCTGTTTTACATGTACTGTCTTCCAGAATGGGTATTTGATAATATCCAGATTTCAAATCAACATTTGTGAAATATTTACTATCCCATACCTTCACAAGTAATCCTGCGATCGAGGGCAATGGAAATGCATGAACCTTATTGACTGCATTCAACTTCCTATAATCAACACACAATTATACCGAGCCATCATATTTCTAAACAGCTATAATTGGAGAAGCCCAGGGGGATTTGCTCTCCTCAATTACCCCCATTGTTCCCTTAAATCATTAATTTCCCTTTCTATCTTTCCCTGGAAATAAATGGGTACTTTATATGGCTTTGACCTAATTGGATCTGCCTGCCAATCATCCTAGGTGGCTCATCTCCAATTGCAATTACATCGGAATAATTATTGACAATATCACTAACTACAGGTTGATATTCTGACGGATATAGTTTTTGTATTTGCATAATCAAATTCTGAGTGCGTTCATCTGTGCAGGCTGGAGTTGTGGCTCCCAACATCCCATTATAAGCAATTTCACATAACAGAATCACACACAGAATCACTTCCTAACACAATTCTTTTATTTGAAAAAAAAATTAACTATCCTTATATCAGCTCAGTTCTCTTTCATTTTTGATAAGCCCTCTAAAATCATACGGGTGATTTTTGCCATGAGGTCCATTCTTCTCATTCATTTCTACAACGGCCCCATATAACTTTTGCTGCCGCTGCTTTCATCTGACATGGTTGTTCATGAAGGTTTTTCGTACATTTTCTACTTACTTTATGTTTACTTTTTTATCATATTCCTCTTTAGTCAATTTTTCTCTATGGGTACAGTCACAAAAATTACAGTATTTTGAAAGAATTTCTCTATCAAGAATGAAGCCTGTATAGGGTTCATATTAAGAGACCTGAGAAAAAAAGAAAAACATAGATACGAGAACAAAATAAGGTAGAAGATATTCTACCAGGTAATAAAAATAAAAAAATGTGGAAGTAAGCAAATCATATTAGAATCAGGGGATGGAAGTAAAGAGCATAGTTTGGGGAGCTAAGAAATTTTTTTGGTATGGAATGTCATAAAAAAGACCATTAACAAAGAAGAGTGCAATGACATGTCTGAGGCCTTTGTCGTGCAGTGGAGTAGCAATGAATGATACTTACACACACACACACACACACACACACACACATATATATATATATATATATATATATATATATATATACTTATATATATATATATATATATATATATATATATATATATATATATATATATATATATATATATATATATATATATATATATATATATATATATATATATATATATATATATATATATATACAAATATATGTATATATAGTTTTGTGTTTATATATATATATATATATATATATATATATATATATATATATATATATATATATATATATATAGTTTTATGTTTGTATATATATATATATATATATATATATATATATATATATATATATATATATATATATATATATATATATATATATATATATATATATATATATATATATATATATATATATATATATATAGTTTTATGTTTGTATATATATATATATATATATATATATATATATATATATATATATATATATATATATATATATATACATATATATATATATATATATATATATATATATATATATATATATATATATATATATATATATATATATATATATATATATATATTGGCGTGCTACTGTTATAAGCACACATTGAGTATGAGTTGTTTCAGATGTATGTAAATGGATAACTGAATACATCTTAATAGTTTAAGTATTTATTCTATAAAAACAACAGAGTTAAACATCTCCATCACTGGAGGAAGCTGGGTTGGTCCAGATGACCAATTCTGGTGAAGTATAGATATGAACTGACTAAATTATCGATATCCCAGATATCGTATGCTTAGTTTATTTTAGACACGTCACAAACTCGGAAGACACCTGCATCCGGTGACGTCACAATCTTTCACACGCTGAGACAATGTGTTGACGTTTAAGAAGAATGTCAAATTGCTGAGGTTTGCATTGTATGTCCGGTTTACGATTTGAATGACTACAGCAAATCCCAGGGCTAGCTCCTCCAACCAACATGACATTTTACGTCATTTGTTTTAAACATGTAATATTAACTATTCTAATCATTACATTAGCTCGGCCAGCTATCTCAATTTTTTTTACAAAAATTTAACAAGCCAAAACATGGTTATTAGGTGTGACTGGACATACGTATTATTCTTTGTTTAACTTTAGCCATAATCAACCGAGGACGAATGTCCAAATAGGCACATTAAAAAATAATAACAATAATGCATACAAAAAAGATATTACCAAAGCAAAAAGAAAAATGCATGATAAAACCAAGATCATATATATGGTACATTGCTAGCAAATGATTATATGGTACCAAAAAAAAACTTCTGACTTACATATGATTCGGTAACTTGATAAAGAATAATTGTTACCTTTGTCAGAAACAAAATACTCAATTTTTAGTGCACAAACACGAATTCCTGGTACGTACACGTACCACGGTTTCGTACATATATATATATATATATATATATTTATATATAGGGCTGATATATTTTATTAGATGCCCATAGATTCTGTTATATATTTTATTTTTTTTTCTCTCTTTGCTTTTTTAACATTCCGGCTTATATATTTTTATTAGATGCCGAGAGAAAAAATGATTTATAACTCTTTTCTTTTTTTTTTTTTTTTAAATGTTGTTTTAAATGTATTTTTAACAATGCAAATGTAGAAAATTTCTTTAATTACATATTACTAGCGTACTAATCAGCTTTTCATACAAACTCTTCCCGACAAATTACTCCTTTAGCGAATGAGGTGGCCACTCAAACAGCTTTGAACTGAATCAAATAGGGCGTATTGTCGGGGCTAGGCAACTCGTTCCTTTTTAGCTGCTTGCTGTGCCGTAACCTACGCCAAACAAGGATGTTCACGGCGATAAATATCACCACCGCGATACACAAACCAGCTAGTAGTATGGGGTGAAGAATTTCCTTATAAGTCGGTGACAGGTGATCCATTTCGGTTATTTTCATCAACCGCTTGGCAACTTGTCCGTTGTACGGGAGAGGAAGTGCTGGCATTGTAGAGGTCCACGTGAAGTTCGCGAAGTAGGCTCGTTCTCTGATGATTGTCCGTAGACCAGTCACCATGGAATTCGGGGAAGTCCCGACACAACCATCTGCTGCGACGAAGATATGGGTGAAGGATGTGGATCCGTCAGGGCATGATACATTGAAGCCGTCCTTGTCGTATCGTATCCACGAGCCATTATTCAGTCTGCAATTGAACTCATTATTGTCAAAGGGATAAAGCTTATCCAGACAATTTTCACTTGTATGGGAGAGAGCACCGTCTAGCACTATACCTAACTCGCATGAATCCATTAAGTTTTTATGGAATTCAAATGAATCTGCTGTACATATTTTTCTATATATTGCGTCTGAACAGTGAGTTAATTGATTTAAGTCTTTAATGACCGTATATGTTTCCTTGTCTGGGGAAATCAATACGTGTCCTGTCAAACTGGATATTACTGGATTTGAGTGATTCGTCATGAAAGTCGGAAATGGTGATATCCTGTAAGATTGCCAGGCATCAGAAGAATCAAAGGGAATTGTAATCCTAATCTTGTTATTATCTACGTTTACTGTAATTAGGCTGTAATAAAATTCTAACATATGTTCGTCTAACAAAGGAACATAGCCTAGTTTATCCCTTCCGTTCTTCAGAATTAATTTTAAGTAACTTATAGGCAACAAATGGGGCGACAATACACCTTTAGTTGCTAACGTGATAGCTTCTACATAATCCTTGGATTTCTCAATGAAATGTGTAATTCTGTTATGTATGTGATCTATCTTTGAATCATAATACGTTAATGTTGCCAACAAATCCTGTACTTCCTTAATTTGAACGATATTATCTGAATGTTCATTTAATAAATCCATAATTTTATTGATTGAAGCTAACTGATTCCTTAGTTCTGACATAATCAATTCATCTTTATGAGTCAAGAACTCAATTTTCTTATTTTGATTACTAATTTTAAGACGATTGGAAATTCCTAAACATAAACTTGCAACAGACCCAAAGATGCTTAACGCAGCATAAATAAACGGATTCCGTCTTTCTTTATGTTCGTGTCCTACAGTCCACATCAAAAGGTCATAAGCCAAAGATCCTGTCTCGCCAGTCTTATTTTTCAAGTCATCAGATAGCATCTCTGCAACTTTTAATGTTGATCCAAGCAAACTCTTTGTAGTCAAATGAAAATGTCTTCTATGCAACTCATCCAATGATGCAGAAAACCTTGAAATGGCGGTTCTTAAGCTAATGACATCATTCTCTTGAAGAAAAATTGCTTGCATATTCACTTCTACAATTACGTTGGTTGATGTAATAAAAATGTCTTCTTGTCTTTCAACTATATTGCCATATTTAAAATATATATTTTTAGTCTTAGAGCTCATCCCATACGAGAAAAATGTCTGAGCGAACAATATCACTCCCAACAACAAAAAATTCATCTTGGAAACCTGTAACGAGAAAAAATATATGTAATTACTCCTGTATTAAAAAGAAAACTTTTAATCACATAAAACAAAATAAAATTTTCCTTCACTTCTTTTCCTCTCTTTTCTTTTTAATTTCTTATGTGAGCCAATGGTACTATTCTCTCATCCGTGGGTTGGGATACGTTTTGAACTCTAAACCTATTGGCCGTTAATGTTTCCAAAATGTTGAATGGGCCTTCAAACTTAGGTGTTAGTTTATAATTGAGCCCTTTTCTGACATTGATTTGACTATAGATGTTATCACCCACGGTATATGTTTTAGTTGGTTTCGCTATTTTATCATGATTCCTTTTCATTATGATTTGTGATTCTTCTAAATTCTTTCGAAGGATATCATATCGACTTATACTTGCATTTATACATTCTTTTAAAGGATTTGATAGATTAATTGTAGGCGTTAATACATGGAAAGGTGTTCTAACTGGGGTACCATACAATGCTTCATGCGGTGACATTTTAATTGAAATATGATATGAATGATTCAGAGTACTCAGTGCCGCCGGTATTGCAATATCCCAGTTGGGGTCTGATCCCCCTAGTGTTTCCTCAATATATTTAATATCTTCCTATTTGCTCTTTCCACAAGCCCATTCAACTCTGGGTGATATATCATGGTATTTATTTTCTTTATGTTGAGGAATTCACACAATGAGGTAAGAAAGTGATTATTAAATTCACCACCCGAGTCTGAGATTATCATGTGTGGAATTCCATGTTTACAAATGTAACACTCGTAAAACTTCCTAGCGCATTCAATCGCAGTTTTAGTTTTAAGCGCTATTAGTTCTGTATATCGAGTTAAAGCATCTATAATTACTAAGAGGTGCTTATTTCCTCTGTCTGACTCGTAAAATCCTGTTAACAAATCTAAATGTATTCTTTCAAAGGGTTGATTGGGCACAGGATAAGCTCCTAGGCTGACAGGTGTTTTCGTATGCCCTTTGTTTTCCTGACATGTGCGACAATTAGCTATGTGTCTTTTTATATCTGTAAGCATTGTATGCCAATAAAACAATGATTTGGCTTTCTGTGACATTAATGAGAACCCAGGGTGTCCATGTAATGGATTTGAATGCAACCAATTCAGGACAGTGGAAATAAGTGAGATTGGTACTACTACCTGGTCGTTAGTTACATGTGGTGTATTGCGGGTTTTCCTTGTCACAGTCCTACACAGAATATTATCTTTGATTATATAATTCTGCTGCTTATACTTTATATATTCCTTTTCTTTATGATTGCCTTTCAAAGCATTTATAATTGTTTCTATTTTCTGATCTTTTCTTTGCTCAGTCTGTAACAATTCAGCACTCTAGCCTAAATCTTCTTGTTCAGATATTGTTTTTACAATAGGCATGGATGTTGATATATCTATTAATTCAGCTAAAGGCTCCGTACAAGATGACAAGGGGTTGCGTGATAATGCATCCGCAATGATATTTGCTTTCCCAGGTAAATACCCGATTCTTGCGCCAAAATCTTGAATGATCAAATGCCACCGAGTTCGTTTAGGGCTGTGATTGAAGCCTTTAAAGAACTCTGTTAGTGGTTTATGGTCAGTAAGAACCTTAACGGGATAACCGTAAATTATGAACTTAAAATGCACTAGCGAATTAACAATAGCTAGTCCTTCCTTGTCTATTACTGCATACTTACTTTCGGAAGTTCTCAATTTTCGAGAATAGAAAGCTATCGGGAAAAATTGTTTATCATATTGCTGATGCAATGCCCCTCCTACTCCTAAGTCTGATGCGTCTGTTGCAATGAAGAATTCCTTACCGAAGTCAGGAAATTTTAAGATAGGAGAACTACACAGTTCATCTTTCAAAGTATTAAACGCCTGTTGATGTTGCTCAGACCATATGAAATCTACGCCCTTCTTCGTAAGATCAGTTAAAGGAGCGGCTATTATTGAATAGTTGCGTATAAAACGCCTGTAATATCCACTACAACCCAGAAATAACTGTATTCCCTTGACATTAGTAGGTATGGGAAAATTACGTATAGCCGACACCTTATCATGGACTACTTTAAGACCTTGGCTTGACACCATGAAACCCAAATATATTAATTCTGTTTTGAAAAATTCACACTTACTAATCTTTACCCTTAAGTTATGTTGTCTTAATCTCTGTAGTACTAGTTCTAACTTACGTAGATGTTCTTCTAAGGTGTTGGAAAAGATTACAAGATCATCCATATAGGCATGCAATATATCCCCTAACAAGTCTCCAAACACTATGTTAATCATTCTTGTAAATGTTATAGGAGCACAACGTAAACCAAAAGGCATCCGTAAAAATTCATAATGTCCCCTGGCTGTGCTGAAGGCTGTGTATGGGATACTATCTTCTTCTAATGATATCTGGTGAAAGCCTTTAAGTAAGTCCAAACTGGTAAAATATTTATTCTGACCTAACAAAGACAAAATATCGTCAGTACATGGCACTGGGAATCGATCAGGGATCGTTTCCTCGTTTAGACGACGAAAGTCGACGCAGATACGCCATGTTCGATCTTTTTTCGGTACAACTATTAAAGGAAAATTATAAGGGCTGTTTGATTTTCTAATGACTCCTTCCTCTAACATTTTACCTACTTCATCATTTATTTCATTCTGGAATTTCATAGGGAGTCTGTACGAGGGTACATATATAATTTTCTGCTTGTCCTTTAACCTTATTTGATGCTCGATCACATCTGTTTTTCCTAAGGATCCATCCGTAGTGGAAAAGACATCTTGATATTTAGTTAAAAGTTCAAAAATTTTCTGCTGAATTTCTTCGTCTTGAATGTCCATACTGATTTTATTTTTAATAGATCGTAAAAGGGATTCATCCGCAACTGATTGAAAATGATTGATTTCAGCAACGGTAAGAATACGATGTTTATAAACTTCTACATCCAAGATATGTTGATTTTTGTGAATTTCTAAAGTGTTATTTAAATGATTACAGACTTCGATATTACATTGCTGATGTAACCCTACTGTATAAATAGCTTGTGTGATAGACAATCCATTAGTTTTCAAAGTATCGGAAAGGATTAATATTTCAGATCCCGGTAGTGTTTTCTTTATTTGCACTATTAAATTCGAAGGTATGTTTGGTTCGATAGATTGCGTGCAAGATGATATTACGGGTGAACGAGAATTCTGCTGGGTCGCGTATATTATTTCTTTATTAGTGAGACAAGTTATTGGTTGTTCAACGTACGTTACGGTTACATTTGTCGTCTCCTTTTTATCCAAAACTGATTTTAAGGTATTAGAAGACTTATAGAATTTCCCTTTGATATACACGCCGTACTTGGCAGGAGCTAAGATAATGTTTTGATTTCCCATAGATGGGTATCCTATAATTACAGCTGGATACATATTAATGTTTTTTACAACAACAAATGTATCGGCAAACGTGCGATTACCGACTCTGAACTGAATATGAGTTATGCCTATGACGTTTAATTCATTATTTCCTATACCTGAAAGTCTAATTCCTGATTTTTCAATCGGAAAGTTCGAAAACAACAAATGATGTGTCTTCAAATCCATAATATTACGTGGACTACCAGAGTCAAAAAATAACGTAAAGGATTTGTGTTCTAAATTTACAGCATATAAGGTTGGCCGTAACTTATTTTGGCTTATTATTGTATGAATTCGTTGCAAATCTACGGGAGCATGCACTGTTTTACTTAATTCGGCCGTGTGTTTCATAGGAAAATCTATTGTCTCACAATTATCTGATAAAACATTAAATTGATTATTCAATACTATTGATGTTGACATGAATGACCTTGACCCAACATCACCCTCTTCCCCTCTAGAGTTAACTATGTGGTATTTGCTTTGCTCTGCACATTCTGAAAATTAGTCTGACCTTGCGAGGTCTGGTTTGACGGCCCAGGCTCAGCGATATTTGAAGAAGTGTTTGTTTGTTTCGGACTCTGAACTGCATTGACATTTGGTTGTTTCTTCTTATTGTTAAAATGAGGATTTTTCTTTTTATTTCCATATGGAACTGACTGTGGAATTGACTGTGTATTTCTGGGATATTGTTGTGTCTTACGCGAGTAACATTGACTATAAGAATGCGTTGCAGTGTTGTGAATTGAGCAAAATTTCGTTCTGCAGTCTGCGCTTATGTGACCTTGACGTTTGCAGTTGTAACACGTCAATCCCGCTACTGGACTGTTAACTACGTTCACTGTTTGTGGTTTTGTTTCGTTCTTTGCAAAAACTTGAGTTAACACGGGATCGAGATCTGGACACTTGGACATGTGTTTCTTTATCTGTTTATAGACATCCAATTCCGTACTTGCAGGCGTTAACTTCTTATCAAAACACCGCACTAAAGCTTCAGGGAACATAAGTGTCATGCAAGTTAAATACATTAATCGTAAAAAATCTTTCACGGAGATGTTATCGTTAGTAACCCAAGTGGAATTACCTAAAATGTCCTGATATTTGTTAAGCCTATCAGCTATGAGAGCTGCTCTCTCAATAACATTAAGCTGAGTCATAGTGGCTTGATTAAGTGTATTTCGTAACGTTAATACTACATCCAAGGCTTCCTCACCCCCATAGATCGCGCGTAACCTAACTTTGAAATCATCCCAAGTAATTGCTTCTTGAAATGAAACACCTCTTAAATACGCACTTGCA
>NC_090741.1:22646746-22654246 GCF_036898095.1 Palaemon carinicauda
CTTCTTACATTTCTCAGAGTCCTCCTTCTCTCTTTATTAATAGCAATGTGATCTATCTGATTTTTTTAAAATGCCAAATGGTGAAGCCATGTATACTTGCGGATGTTCTTGTGTTGAAAAAAAAAGAGAACCTCCAATGAGAAGATTATTTGCTGAATAGAAACTTATGAAATGTGCTCCATTTTCGTTTGAAATTTCGCCAAGACCCTCGACACCAATCACATTCTGTAACGCTTGATTATTTCTTCCAAATTTAACACTGAAGTCGACAATCACAATTTCATTATCTCTCACAGGGATCTCATCTACTATCCTCTGCAGTTCTCCATAATATTTATCTTTCGTTTTTAGGGGAATTATTTGTTGGAGCATACCAAACTATAATATTCATATTACACTGCTTTGATTTCAACTTTACTAGTAACAATATACTGTTTACAGGTCTCCACTCGGTTAATACCTTTTCTGCTCTTGGTTTCATCATCATTCTTACCCCTTCTTTTCCAACTCCATCTGATCTTCCTGAATAGATATATATAGTGCCTTGGTCTGAAGTTTCCTTACCAATCCCCTTATAACGTGTTTCACTTAGGGCTAAGATATCCAAACTATATTTCATAAATTTACCCGCCACTCTCAGTAACTTCCTAAACTGATTCATGGTTCTAACATTCCAGTTATCTATTTTCAATTTTTCTTCAGTATTTATAAACCGGGATATTCTTAGCACACAGCTACGCCAGGGACTGACGGCTATTTTGCCATTTTCTCTTTCCACACTGACTAAATCGATCGAGGATTCATTAGCTAAATACATCAAAGGAAAACCAGTTCCTTGTGATGTGCAGTGACTATATAACTAAGGCAAGTGACCCCTGTCTGTCCATACTAATTCTAGTAATATCAACCAACAGGCATAGGGAGTAAAAGCCGAAGAGACATTTTGTCCTTTGCCTTAAACCCAATCCATCACCCTGCTGCCAGTGACTTCATTGAGATTTAGCGAGCATTTTCTCCACACCCAAAGCTCTCGTTACTCCACCATGTTGCTCATCCGCTTATACATGTATTACTCTTGGCACACATGGATTGCAAAAGATATACCGCCTAGCACGGTAGCACGCCATCTACCACGGTAATATACCGGCTAGCATGGTAGATACCGCCTAGCATGGTAGTATACTGCCTAGCATGGTGAATATACCGCCTATCACGGTACATAACCATTATCACGTTATATACCGCCTCGAACTGTAGTATACTACATAGCACGATACATGTCACTTAGCACAGTAATATACCGCGTAGCACGGTATTATAATGCCTAGCACGGCAATATACTCCCTAGCACGATATTCTTGGCGGTGTATTAGTGTTATATATAAAACAGACAGATACTGCTCACCTTTACCCAATAATTGTGTTTGAAGATTTCCTTGCAATTACAAATCTCATTTGCCATGTCGTTATCAAATGCTACTCTATCCCTTCTCTCATCGCATGATCTTATCCCATCTTGCTCTTCCTGATAACTCGGCTTCTCCTCTCTTCCCCTTTGTGATAATTGAAGATGAAATCCTTTTGACCCACACTGCTGACCAAGACCTAGAGAAAGAGTTTATCTGTAGGTATTGCTGCTGACTTTATTATACTTTGCAAGTACGGAGAAGGCAATAGGGATAGAGTCTATTTATTATGCTTTGAGTTTATGAATTGAATAAATTCTTTAATTCGTTCTTCCAAAATATTTTTTTATGTACGAGTTAAGAATTGGAATGAAATTTCTAACAATGCATAAGTAAAAAAAAAAAAATCTTGAAGTTAAAAGGGTTTTAATATATAGTCAGCCAATACATAAACATGAAAAGTTTCTATATTAAAGGTCATTGGTGTTCATGAAATATATATAGTTGATAATTCATATATGTAGTAATATAATAAGCAGTACATGTGTGCTCAAGATATGTACTTGAAATTCATTATTCACATCAATACCTAAAAAGGCTACTTACATTTTCACATGTAGAAAAGTTTCTTTTTTTTCTATTTCTATGCACTTTCTACCATTGCATGCTAATAAATGTTTATGCAATCAGGTCGCTACAAATAATATTATTTTGTTGAACTCTTGTAACTTACATTACTCCCACAAACAAAAACTTTTCATCTTTCTATCCAAAAACTTTGTGGACCGTTTTCATCACGTCTTAAAACATCAAAAGTTAGCGTAAACTTTCGTCAGATGTTTTCTCTCACGGAAAGATAAAAGAAAAAGATTGGAACTCTAAGCCCCTCTACGAAAATTCCGTCCGACTGACTAACAGTTTTTTTTTGTTACCTTTTCAGAAAAAGAAAACCTTTCACTGTCTTCTCAAAGTCCAGGTTTGTATACAGACACATCATTACAGAATTTTTATAATACGTGATAATATCATATTAAAAAGATATATTTTTCTTTGCTGTTGATGAGCGTTATCTAAATCATAGCCCATATTAGCAACTGTCTATTTAAGACTGAGGAAAACATCCTTGACAAGTCATACGTTCATTCAAGAGCTAGCTCCGATCCAGACCGCAAAAATGAGATTTTTCTTTGCCGCAATTTTATTTTGATAATAGAGAGAGAGAGAGAGAGAGAGAGAGAGAGAGAGAGAGAGAGAGAGAGAGAGAGAGAGAGAGAGAGAGAGAGAGAGAGAGAGAGAGAGAGAGAAGCGCAATTCACATCCAATTATTATCATGGTTTCCGATGAATAATTCTTCATAGGAATAAAAAAAAAGTATAATTTCCTTTGAATCAATGCTTCATTATTTCAGGAGGCAAAGTTATGTCCAGTCCGATGAAACCTGTTGTTTTTCCAGACGTGATGTTTAATCATTTACGTTCTGAAAAGATTACTGAAAATTATTTTTCTGTTTATTACAGGAGAGAGAGAGAGAGAGAGAGAGAGAGAGAGAGAGAGAGAGAGAGAGAGAGAGAGAGAGAGAGAGAGAGAGAGAGTTACAAGGATTTTGGATACCTCGAAGACTTTTCAGCCCTTGGATGAGCTATTCTTTTTATGCATTTAGAGAGTTTTTATGATCTTGTTTAACTTATTCTTGAACTCGTTTGCCGTGTTACTGTTTACTACATCTGCTGGAAGTATATTCCATGTATTGGCTATTTTGTATGTAAAGAAATTGCCACATTGAGTGGTAATGTATCTTTTCAATTCCACCTTGTATCAGTTAAATCTGGACTGATTTGTGCTAAGTGTGAATAGATTGTTGTTAACTATATTTGTTATTTCTTTAAGAATCTGGAATGCTTCCATTAACTGCCCCTTTAGTAGTCGAGTTTGTAGATCAAATAAATTTAAACGTTCCGTCCTCCGTCTATATCCAAATTACCTTACTCTTGGACCTAGTTTGTTGGCCCTAGCTTTTACTGCTGCCAGTCTATCTATATCCTTCTGAATACTTGAAGCCCGGAATTGGGCTCCGTATTCTAGATGGAGTCTTACTGGTGATATGTACAGTGTAGCACACTGTTTTTTTTCTGTATTTGAATTATCTCTTCATGTAACCTATTATATTCTGTTTGCTGATAATAATACCGAAATCTTCCTCTTGACCCACACTTTCTATTTCATTACTCATAATTGAGTAATCTGCTTGTGAGTTACTATTACTATGTGCATGATTTTGCATTTCCTACAGATGAATGGTTTTCGCTATTTCCTGAGCCATTCTCCTAACTTCATTAGATCCTGTATTAAGGCTTTTAAGTCTTTTAATTTCACAGCATTTACACTCAGTTTAGTATCGTCGGCAGATTTTACTATTTCATTAGTTATTCCTAAATCTATGTCATTATTGTAAATCAGAAATTATGATGGGCCAAGGACCGATCCTTGAGGTACTCAGCTTGTAACAGCTGCCTGATCTGAAGCTTCTTTGTTTACAACTCTGTTTTCTGTTTGTTAGCCAATCTTTGATCCATTCAGCTGTCCTGTCAATAGTCCCTAGTGTTCTAATTTTGACTATTAAAATTTCTATGAGGAACTTTGGCAAAAGCCTTTTGAAAGTCTGGGTATATGATGTCTCTTGCCTTGCTTTTGTCAAGAGCTCCAGCAAATTTGTCATATATGATTTATTTTTTCTAAAACCATGTTGGCCGTTTATCAGAAGATTGTTTTTCTCTGTATGTTCTACTATTGAATCTACTATTATTGATCAGGATATTTTGTAAGGCAATGAAGTTAGAAACACAGGTCTGTAGTTGCTAGTCTCTTCATGTGGTCCCTTCTTGTACATTGGAAGAATGTTGCCTAGTTTCCATCCTTGTGGTGCCTTTCTTTCATTGGCTGTCTTGCGGGAAATTTTATGAAAGTGTGGGGTTATCTCTTTTTCTGGTCATATTATTTCTCTTAGATGAATACTATCTGTTCTTGGGGCGTTCAACTTACTGAGCCCTTTTATTTTCCATTTGACATCATTCATTGTAAAGGCGGTTATATCTAATGGTTGAGGACCTTCATTTTTGATAGCTGATTGGGGGAAGGACGTCGATTCTTCCCGGGTGAATATAGTTGTGAAATATGCATTTTTCAGTTTGGCTTTTTCCAAATCATTTGTTATAGGATTACCCTCTGAGTCTGTTAATTGGCTGTTGTTTTTATTGGTTTTCTACAGTTTATATATGAAAAATAATCTTTCATGTTTCATTTACTGACTAAAGCCACTATTTTCTCTCCATCGATATTGGCCTTTCTAACTAGTTTATCTACTTTTCGGCTTAACTTTTTGTGCTCAGAATTAACCTGAATCTAAGTCTGTGGCCCCCTTGATTTATGTTTCCTGTCTCTGCTTCTCATAGCATTGTCTATTTCTCTGTTGGAGAATTTTTTTTTTATCTTTTATAAATAAATTATACAGTAGATGTTCTTTACAATCTGTTCATGTTATTTACATTTCTATGCTAAATTTTTTTGTACAGAGCTCATATATTTTAGGTGCAAAAGTCGAAATACAATGTTATATATAAAGTTAAATATTAGAATAATTTTCTGAAAAATATGTTTTACCTTTATTACCATAAGATTTCATCAGCATACTGTATATCTGTTTAAAAAAAATCAACTCTTTATAAATTCAACCATTTTCCTTCTATTGTCAATTAATTCTTCTTTGTACCAAAACCAAAATCCACTTACATAATCAACAATCAACATCACTGCTGTATTACAATCTTTTTTTTTTCAAATATCCTTAGAAATCTAAATAAAAACTTTAGTGGGTGTTTCTTATCTATCTTACATTCATTTCTCAATACTGATATAAACCACTGGTAGACACTTTTAATACGTTTACAACAATAAACCGAGTGAATTGTAAATTCTGTTTGTTGACAAGAAACACACAATCTTGAAATATTAATCTGAAAGAGTCTGTCTTTCGTTGCAAAAACTTCATGCACATACTTAACCATAATTTCTCTGTTATATGTATTCATAAACTTATTATTAAATGTTTTCCAAATATCTCCTCAGTTGAAAAATGGGTAAATCTCTTCTATACTGGCATTGCATCCATCTTTTATTAAATATCTGTATATAGTATTTGTACTAACTGAAGGGTACGTTTCATATTTTATCACTTTATGTAACACTGAAATAAAATCTTTATAATAAGGCGTGTAGAAGACAGTAACGTTCTTCATGTTTTCAACGTCTAGAAGATATACAGTCCCAAGCTTACAATATTATCCAATAACTTCATAGCCAATCGTTTTGTTTAAAATAGACTTGTAACACGTGATGAAAAATTCTAACATAGTTCTTACTACCACATTTATTATTCTAACACCTCCATTTTCCCTTGGTATATACATAGTCTTAATGTTGTACCATTTAGGTTGTGGTGTTCCATTTTTCTATGCGGTGAACATTTAGGCCTTTTTTTTCTTTGTATATTGTTACAAAGGAGTTCCATTGGGTATTTACTGTATGTTCCCTGTTTCTTTTCATTCTAAATTCTTGGTTTACTCCTTCAGTTTTATCCAGTATTTACCCTAAACCAATACATTCTTTGATCACTTTTGTCAATATTTTTGCCTACTGAAACAGTGGATGTTGAATTGTCTTTTGTTGTTAGCACAATATCTAGTGTGTTGTTTTCATCAGTTGCTATATCGATCCACTGATGGAGGAGTTCATTGTCGACAAATTTTAGTAGCCCATGTCCTCTCCGGCTATGATTAGGAGAGCTAGTTTATTGTTAACTTCTTGTCCAAGTTGTCTATCCAACTCCTCGTCCTATTCTTGTGTTTTAATTGGTGGTCTTTAAACTATTAACATGGATATGTTTTTCCTATGGTGTTGATATTTGCACTTACCACTTCATATTCGGTTTCTAATTTAATTTCTAGGGACTTTGGGTTATTTTTAACATAGAGCACTACCCCTCGAATTTTTATGATAAGTCTATCCTTCTTGAAAACCTCGAAACGTGGTATTTCATATTCTTCGATAATATCATTTGTTTTCTCATGGAAGGTAGTACGTTGGCTAGGGCACCATCCACCCATTGAGATACTACCGCTAGAGAGTTATGGGGTCCTTTGACTGGCCAGACAGTACTATATTGGACTCTTCTCTCTGGTTACGGTTCTTTCCCTTTGCCTACACATACACCGAATAGTCTGGCCTGTTCTTTACACATTCTCCTCTGTCCTCATACACCTGACAATACTGATATTACCGAACAATTCTTCTTTGTTCAAGGGGTTAAGTACTGCACTGCAATTATTCAGTGGCCACTTTCCTCTTGGTTAGGGTAGAAGACACCCTTTAGCTATGGTAATCAGCTCTTCTAGGAGAAGGACACTCCAAAATGAAACCATTGTTCTCTAGTCTTGGGTAGTGCCATAGCCTCTGTACCATGTTCTTCCACTGCCTAGGGTTAGAGTTCTCTTTCTTGAGGGTACACTCAGGCACAATGTTCTATCTAATTTATCTTCCTATTGTTTTGTTGAAATATTTTTAGTTTACTTAGGAAATATTTATTTCAATATTGTTATTCTTCTTAAATAATTTAATCTTTCCTTCTTTCATTTCCTCACTGGGATATTTTCCTTGTTGGGGTGCTTGGGCTTATAGCATTCTGCTTTTCCAACTAGGTTTGTAGCTTAGCAATTGATAATAATAATAATAACAATAATAATAATAATAATAATAATAATAATAATAATAATAATCCAGGTCCAGGTAATCCCTATGCCATCTATTCCCTCACTATCTTTAGTTTTACTTTAATCTGCATTAATCTAATTTTTTGCCAAATTCCCCCTATTTGTTGTTCGAGGATGTTTCATTGGTCTAGTTTGTACTTGGTCTACTGTGTTTGAGTAATTTTACAAGCTGAGATTAATTTGGTTTCGGTATACTCTAATGCTCTCTTCACTAAAGTGTATTCCGCCTCTTTTGTGTAATTTTCTCCTTCTGAAAGATTTATATATTTAAT
>NC_090741.1:22659246-22669246 GCF_036898095.1 Palaemon carinicauda
GAGTGTTCCTTAATATATAACTCAGTCGTTTCCAATCTGCCTTTGAGTCACAACCTTATCCCTCCCCCCGTCACATTGGTGACCCCGGAGTGACTCGCTCCTCCCGCCTACCCCCACCCCCGCCTCTCACCGTTACTATGACGCCGTCAACGCATACCTTCTGCAGCAGCAGTACTCGCCGTCGCCAGCCGCCCGTATAGCAACGCTTTTTCAGCTCTCTCAACAACCGTTGGGGGACCAAAGTTTCGCTCACCCTCGGGAAAATGACCAGTATTACTCGCCTGTAACCTGCCGCAGACGGCTCTACTTGTGATATGAACCCACTTCATGACCTTCAAAACCTCCATCAACGCCTCCACTCGTGACGAAGAGGACACCTATTTAACTTCAACCGAAGCTGACGTAAATGCTGTAGGACATACACGCCTATGAATGCCGTAGGACACACGCCTATGAAGGGCGTAGGACACACACGCCTATGAATGCCGTAGGACACACTCGCCTATGAATGCCGTAGGACACGCCTATGAATGCCGTAGGACACACAAGCCTATGAATGTCGTAGGACACACTCGCCTACCCCGTGACGAGCCGGAGCGGCAACACAGCCACCCATCATCCACCACTCGCTCGCACTCGCACCCCAACCATCGACTTCTACAGCCACTCACTGCCGCTAATCGGCGCAGTTTCTACTACCTCTCCAGATTCAGGGCACCTATCTAACATGTTCAGTATGTCATTTTTAGAGGGGGAGCCATGTACCAACCCGTGTGTCACACAATTGTACATAATTCCTTTTGTATATAATATGCTTGTATCTTCGCTCTTCCCTCGCACTCAAACGAACATGAAAATTCATGTCTGCTGTTTTGTTCTGAACATTGTCTGTCTCTCGAACATGTTATGTCTTGTTGCCTTGAGGTTTTGTATATAAAGAAGAGTGTTTCTTAAGATATAACTCAGTCGTTTCCAATCTGCCTTTGAGTTCACAACTCCTCTCTCGGCTCCGTCACAGCTGGCGCAAGAATTGAAGAGACAGTGAAAGATGGAAATGGAAGGTTGTTAAAAGGAGAGGAGGCAAGGAAAAGGTGGGCGGAATATTTTGAAAGTTTGCTGAATGTTGAGGATAATAGGGAGGCAGATATAATTGCTGTTACAGGTGTTGAGGTTCCAGTGATGGGAGATGAGAATGAGAGAGAGATTACAATAGATGAAGTGAGGAGAGCACTAGATGAAACGAGAGTAGGAAAAGCATCTGGTATGGATGGTGTGAAAGCTGAGATGTTGAAGGAAGGGGGTGTGACTGTACTTGAATGGTTGGTGAGATTGTTTAATATGTGTTTTGTGTTGTCAATGGTACCAGTAGATTGGGTTTGTGCATGTATTATACCACTATATAAGGGTAAGGGAGATGTGCATGAGTGTTGTAATTCAAAAGGTATTAGTTTGTTGAATGTAGTTGGAAAAGTGTATGGTAAAGTATTGATTAATAGGATTAAGGATAAAACAGAGAATGCAATCTTGGAAGTACAGGGTGGTTTTAGAAGAGGTAGGGGTTGTATGAATCAGATTTTTACAGTTAGGCAGATATGCGAGAAATATTTAGCAAAAGGTAAGGAGGTGTATATTGCGTTTATGGATCTGGAGAAAGCATATGATAGAGTTGATAGGGAAGCAATGTGGAATATGATGAGGTTATATGGAGTTGGTGGAAGGTTGTTGCAAGCAGTGAAATGTTTCTACAAAGGTAGTAAAGCATGTGTTAGAATAGGAAATGAAGTGAGTGATTGGTTTCCGGTGAGAGTGGGGCTGAGACAGGGATGTGTGATGTCGCCGTGGTTGTTTAACTTGTATGTTGATGGAGTGGTGAGAGAGGTGAATGCTCGAGTGCTTAGACGAGGATTAAAACTGCTAGGCGAGAATGACCATGAATGGGAGGTAAATCAGTTGTTGTTTGCAGATGATACTGTACTGGTTGCAGACACAGAAGAGAAGCTTGACCGACTAGTGACGGAATTTGGAAGGGTGTGTGAGAGAAGGAAGTTGAGAGTTAATGTGGGTAAGAGTAAGGTTATGAGATGTACGAGAAGGGAAGGTGGTGCAAGGTTGAATGTCATGTTGAATGGAGAGTTACTTGAGGAGGTGGATCAGTTTAAGTACTTGGGGTGTATTGTTGCAGCAAATGGTGGAGTGGAAGCAGATGTACGTCAGAGAGTGAATGAAGGTTGCAAAGTGTTGGGGGCAGTTAAGGGAGTAGTAAAGAATAGAGGGTTGGGCATGAATGTAAAGAGAGTTCTATATGAGAAAGTGATTGTACCAACTGTGATGTATGGATCGGAGTTGTGGGGAATGGAAGTGATGGAGAGACAGAAATTGAATGTGTTTGAGATGAAGTGTCTAAGGAGTATGGCTGGTGTATCTCGAGTAGATAGGGTTAGGAACGAAGTGGTGAGGGAGAGAACGGGTGTAATAAATGAGTTAGCGGCTAGAGTGGATATGAATGTGTTGAGGTGGTTTGGCCATGTTGAGAGAATGGAAAATGGTTGTCTGCTAAAGAAGGTGATGAATGCAAGAGTTGATGGGAGAAGTACAAGAGGAAGGCCAAGGTTTGGGTGGATGGATAGTGTGAAGAAAGCTCTGGGTGATAGGAGGATAGATGTGAGAGAGGCAAGAGAGCGTGCTAGAAATAGGAATGAATGGCGAGCGATTGTGACGCAGTTCCAGTAGGCCCTGCTGCTTCCTCCGGTGCCTTAGATGACCGCGGAGGTAGCAGCAGTAGGGGAGTCAGCATTATGAAGCTTCATCTGTGGTGGAAATGTGGGAGGTTGGGCTGTGGCACCATAGCAGTACCAGCTGAACTCGGTTGAGTCCCTGATTAGGCTGCAGGAACATAGAGAGTAGAGGTCCCCTTTTTGTTTTGTTTCATTGTTGGTGTCGGCTACCCCCCAAAATTGGGGGAAGTGCCTTGGTATATGGAAGGATATATATATATATATATATATACATGTATATATTATATATATATATATGTATATATATATACATGTATATATATATATATATATATATTTATATATATGAATATATATATATATATATATAAAGTATATATATTCTAATACATATATATATATATATATATTCATATATATATAATTATATATCTATATATTTATTTACATATATGTATATATATATATATATATGTATATATATATATATATGTGTGTGTGTGTGTGTGTGTGTAAAAATATATGTACTGTATATATAAGATATATATATATATATATATATAAGTGTGTGTGTATATGTATATATATATGCATATGTATATATATATATATATATGCATATGTATATATATATATATATATACATTTTCATATATATATATTTATTTATATACATTTATATATATATATATATATATATAGATAGATAGATAGATAGATAGATAGATAGATATACAGCATATGTATTTATATACATAAATATATATATATATATATATATACACATATATATATATATATATATATATACATATATACATATATAAAAACATGAGAGAGAGACTAAAACGCTAATAAAGTCTGTAAGAGAATGTAACCTTTGCTCTAAAAAAGTGTTTTAAACTAGACTATACACAATAACACAAAGGAAATGAAGAAGGGGAATTTTAATTATTGAATTACTCATGTGATGTGGAACATTGTTGAAGTATCAAATAAGTATGCAATTTTGACACTGGTCTTATGTCGATGAAATCTTTGTCACTGAAGAAAACCTGAAACAATTTATCTCATCCAAAAGAACCCCAACATACATGCATAAATACATACATAAATACATAATTGTTATAAAAGGACAGAAGAATGAAGGAAACAACAAAGTTAACCATCAATACATTCAATACCACAGAACCATATAAATAAAACATAATCTTAGCCAAATAATATAAATAATATCAACATTGAAAATAGAATGTTTATATTTGTATGTATACATCACTTTGCACTATTAGTCAAAATTATTATCAAATGTCACAGACTAATTCATCATGTTCCAGAAATTGCACAATTCTTAAATAAGCTGACTTTCTGCCATTCAGCTTGTTATAAAAGAGTATTCCTCTTCCTACAGACCATTTCAATTAAAAGCTTTCTGTTTGTTGGGTTAGACCTCTTTCCTCTTCGCTTAAATACTTTATCTCTGGAAGTGTTGATTGAAGATTCTCATAATGGTAGTCAGGTTGTCCTGGAAGATTGATTTTAAAAGAAAAGCCTAGAGACATTTCTTAAAGGTATGATCAACAACCTTTTCAAAAAATGAATGTTCCAAGTTTAACTTTCATAACAAAAGTAACTGTTTAGTTCTATACATTAACGCCTCCCTTTGGTCGATGTCCCCATCGAGAAAAAAATTCAAAGTCTTACACTTTGTTTTTATTTCCATTATCCCCTTTTTCTTGCAATCATTCACTTCTGCCAAGTCATTTACTAAGACTCTCATTTTTATTATCCTTATCCTTTGAGATACTACCGCTAGGGAGTTATGGGGTCCTTTGTCTACCCAGACAGTATTACATTGGATTCTTCTCTCTCGTTACGGTTTTTTTCCCTTTGCCTACACATATACCATGTAGTCTGGCCTATTCTTTAAGGATTCTGCTCTGGCCTCATGCACCTGACAACACCGAGATTACCAGAAAATTCTTCGTCACCCAAGCGGTTAACTAATGTACTGCAATAGCTCAGTAGCTACTTTCCTCTTGGTAAGGGTAGAAGAGACTCTCTAGCTATGGTAAGCACCTCTTCTGGGAGAAGTTCACTCCAAAATCAAACCATTGTTCTCTATTCTTAGGTATTGCCATAGCCTCTGTACCAGGGTCTTCTACTGTCTTGGGGTAGAGTTCTCTTACTTGAGCGTACATTCGGCCACACTATTCTATCTATTTTCTTTCCCTTTGGTTTTGTTAAAGTATTTATTGTTTATATAGGGATTATTTGTTTTAATGATGTTAATATCCTTAAGATATTCTATTTTTCCTTGTTTCCTTTCCTCACTGGGCTATTTTTCCTGTTGGGGTCCCTGGGCTTATAGCATTCTTCTTCTCCAACTAGGGTTGTAGCTTAGCAATTCATAATAATGATAATAGTAATAATAATAATAATAATAATAATAATAATAATAATACTTAGTGAAGGCAGAGTTTTCCTTTCGTCTCTAGGTTCATGTATTTTATCGGCATTAATAACAAATTTCCTTTCGACCTCTTCCATATCAGCCAGTTCAACCTCATCTTCATCAGCAATTCCAGATGCTGGATTTGTTGCGTCATTATCTATATTCACTCAATAAGATTTTAATGGTGTATTACTTTAGATTCATATCAATCTGGTCGTATTCTAAATAGGCCGCATTTATCTTCTAATATTTTTTCAATGACAATTTTTTTAATATTAAAACTATCCTGCAACTTTTCTCTCCTTATCATTTGGTTTTCTCTTATCAATACCTTTAAATCTCTATCAACAGATTGCTGCAACCTGCCCTTGGTTTTTCGAATGCTATGCCCTGCAGCTTTCCATGTTTCTCTTTTTATCTTAAATTGCTTATTGATCCATTTCTTATTTCTTGGTGACCCTCCGATATCTAGATCATACTCAATGCTCAATTTTAGCTCTCTGCCAAATAAAAAAAAAAAATAGTGGGGATATCCTGTTACTGAATGAGGTATTGGGTTATGAATTGAGATTATTTACTTGATTTAAAGGTATTTTTGGCTTATTCTCTTCATCAAGGGTTTGCAATAAACTATATATTGTTCTGTTTGCCCATTTTCTCTGATCCTATCCCTGCGGATGATAAGAAGTTCGATATTTTGAGAAATCAAAGATTTTACAAATTGACTGAGCCAGACTGTTTTCAAGATTTCGACTTTGGTCAGAATGTAGTCCTTCCAAAATGCCAAATTTATAAAATATATCGTTGACTAAAGTTCGGGCTGCTGTGGTAGCTTTTTGGTCTATAGTAGGGAACGCCCAATAAAAAATTTCAAAAATATCCGTTAAAATAAGAATGTGCTCTTTAGCCGTTGAGGATTTTTTAACAGAGCAGAAGTCCATTGCGATAAGTTCAAATGGTCTGCTGTTTTCCACATGAACTGAGTTAGTTTTAATTACCTGGCCTATTCCTTTCTGGTCAAACATACTAAGCAGATTTGAATATACTCCTTAATAAAACCCCGAACATTTAACCAATAATCTTCTCTGTTAAAACTGCCTCTGTTCTATCTATTCCTTGGAGACCAAGTTTATCATGATGTTCCTCCAAACACTTTTTTCTTTTTTTGGAGGGTTAATGGAACTGCTAACCTTAATTTTTATCTTTGGAAATCATCAGTATCTACTTTGTAAATTATTATTATTATTTTTTTTTTTTTTTTGCAAATTTTCCAAGACTCTCTTCCATGCGATTAACTCAGGCTTTAATGCTAGATTTATCGGTTTTTGCTGGTTTGCCAAAAATCCATATTTTAACTATTAATATAGGAGGATATTCGTTTTGTTTCCTTTTCCCACTCAAATATGTAGGCTACTGTGACATGAATATTCTCAAGAAGTCCCCTGTTACATAAGGTTCAATCCAGATGTCATCAACAGCTGGTTCTTTTGCGTCCCTAACCTGCCTCGAGACCGCATCAGCATTGGAGTTTTCCTTTCCTTACTTATGCTTTCTTTCAAAATCATACACTGCTAAATCTGTTATCCATTCTAACTTAGCTGAAATCTGGCTACTTAGCGACTCATTATCTATAACTTAATCCATTTGATAAGGACACACACGAGGCACTTGAGGTAGGGGAGGTTGGCTCTTTCACAGGATAGGCTGGTCCTCTTCTGCCCCATGCATCCCTAAGGGCAGACATATATTGACTTAGTTATTCTAGATACTTCTAAACAGACTATTCTCGTGGCTTGGGGGCCGACACCTAGCGATGGCAGAGATAACAACTACATAATATTTCAGGAAACCGAACCTTGCTTTCAAGGCAACTCTGTCTGAACAGCACCGCCAACACCCATTCTAAAATATTAAAAAAAGATCTAACACCCGGGTTTTCAAAAACCTTCAACAAGACGTGGAAAATATAAGAATTGCATATTTTCTCACATATGTAATGCAATACCTCATGAAAACATGAAAAAAAAATTACATAATCGAGATTAAGTAAGACTTTGTAGCAAAATACATGAAATAAATGGTAAATTCTTAAAAAAAAACTTAAATTTACATACTCTGACTTGAATGAAGAATACAAGGGAATAAAAGTCTTAATCAATTTAAATAAAAAAGTTAAAACTACAAGAGAGGAGCACACTTTATGAGGTGGATATTCACCTCTTACATACAAAAATGAAGTACATAATTAAAATACATGAATAAATTATTTACTCTACACTAGACAAGCTTTGTAAGAATATATATATTGTATATATATATATATATATATATGTATATATATATATATATATATATAAATATGTATTTATATGCCTATATATATATATATATATATGTATATATATATATATATACGTATATATATATATATATATGTATATATATACATATATCTATCTATATATATATATATATATATATATTTATGTATATACTGTATATATATATATATATATATATACATATATATTTATGTATATATATATATATATATATATGTGTGTGTGTGTGTGTGTGTGTGGGAAAGTCTTACGTAATTTGCATACAAATCTTAACAGGAGGTCACTTTGTGAGCTGGATATTCTACTCTTGAATACAAAAATTAAATACATAAATAGAATACATTTATAAATTATTTACTCTACACTAGACTACCTCTGTAAGAATATATATGTCGTATGTATATATATATATATATATATATTTAAATATATATATATACATATATATATATATATATATATATTTGTATGTATATATATATATATATATATATTTGTATGTATATATATATATATATATATATACACTGTATATATATACATATATATATACATATATATAGGTATATATATATATATGTGTATATATATGTATATATATGTATATATATATATATATATATACATATATATATATATATATATGTATATATATATATATATATATACATATATATATATATATATATACATATATATATATATATATGCATGTATACATATATATAAATATATAAATATATATATATATATATATATACTGTATTTGTATATATATATATATATATGCATATATATATATATATATATATTTATATATAAATATATATATATATATATATATAACGGCACTGTTTAGTTACCAGAATGCATGAAATATCACATGAGGATAGGTTCAGGGTAAATAAAAGAAAAACAGAGATGATGAGAACTGGGTATGCAATGGAAGAATAAATATAATTGAAAGGAAAAAGGATTAATCAATATAGTCATTTGAAGGTTTAAGGGCCACTCGTGAATGGCAGAGGCCAGGGACAGTATCATTGCCCTATCGAGCGGGACAATACCCTAGAGACCGACCATATATACATATGATCAGTACCCAAGCCTTTCCTCCATCCAAGCTAGGACCAAGGAGCGGCAAGCAATGGCTGGTGATGATTCGGATAAACCTATAGGCTCCCCCAAACTCTCTATCCTTAGTTCACATGGATTGTGAGATTGCAGCGACCAATGGAACTAACTAGTTTGAGCGGGATTCGAATCCCAGTCTAGCCTTCACCATTCACGACGTTACCACATCGGCCACCACAACCGATATGATCATTTAAATGTTCAGGGACAATGATCTCCATTATAGGGTCAATAGAAATAGATTTTAGAGAAATATTGAAAAATTCAAATCAGACATTGATTTGGTTAAGTAAAATCTGGAAATCAAATCGCCTGAAATTACATATAATAATCAGACTATACATCAGTTTGTTGAACTCGGTGTTACTATATGGACATGAGTAATGCTATGACAATGAAACAATCTGCCATGAATTTAGTGGATTTGCAAATAAACCCATCCAAGCAATAATAGGAGTTAATTACCAGGACAGGATTAGATAAGAAACTATAAGAGAGATTAACCAATTGCCATATGTGGATGATATCATGATGAGGCGTAGATGGAGATGGATTGGGCATGCTCTTCACACTCCTCAAGAGAGATTAGTTTACCAAACGTTCAGCTGGGTTCATCAAGGCATCTTATGAAGAGACAGTAAAATTGTGATTGGTGACTTCAAAGCTAGTGTTAAAAGGAATAATCAAGGTATAGAGATTGTGATGGGTGTTGGTGGGCTTGGTAGAGTTGCAAATGAAAAGGAAGCCTATTTTATAAGTTTCTGTTCAACAATCTTGTCATTGAAGGTACTTTTCCAGCCCGAGGGCATACACAAATATACATGGACATCACCACGTGGCATTTAAAAAATCAAATAGATTACATACCCATCAATAAAGAGAGAAGGAAAACTCTTAGAAATGTAAGAAGCTGTACAGGTGCAAATATTGGTAGTGATCACCATCCCCTTATTGCCGCACTGATATTAAAACTGAAAGTAACCAACAAAAATGTAGAGAGAATTGCTAGGTTTGATACAAAAAACATTTTTAGAAGATGAGCACAGAGAATCATTTGCCATTGAATGAAGAAATCGATCACAGTCTTGGAGACTTCGCGGAAAAAAAAATGCAATACTAAAATTATGCATCAGTCAGTTGGTAGTTAAGTTTTAGGTTATGCAATGAGAAGGAGAAAGCATTCGATATCAGATGATACACGGAATGCTATAAAAAGGTGACAGAGACGTAAATTTATTGTCGAAAATTTTTGAGTAGCTATGCAAATTACAAGGAAGTCTTGACCTCTGATGCATGTCTGGTGGTCGGTCTCCGTCATAGAAAAGGCCATCAAC
>NC_090741.1:22682943-22692943 GCF_036898095.1 Palaemon carinicauda
TTTCCGGAATGCCAAATTTATAGAACATCTCGTTAACTAAAATTCGGGCTGCTGTGGTAGCTTTTTGGTCTATAGTAGGGAACGCCCAATAAAAATTTTCAAAAATATCCGTTAAAATAAGAATGTGCTCTTTACCCGTTGAAGATTTTTCAACAGAACAGAAGTCCATTGCGATAAATTCAAATGGTCTGCTGTTTTCCACATAAACTGAGTTAGTTTTAATTACCTGGCCTCTTCCTTTGTGGTCAAACATACTAAGCAGATTTGAATATACTCTTTAATAAATCCCCGAATATTTAACCAATAATCTTCTCTTTTGAAACTTCCTCTGTTCTATCTATTCCTTGGAGACCAAATTTATCATGATGTTCCTCCAAACATTTTTTTCTTTTTTTCGGAGGGTTAATGGAACTGCTAACCTCAATGTTTATCTTTGGAAATCATTAGTATCTACTTTGTAATTTATTATTATTATTTTTTTTTTCTGTAAATTTTCCAAGACACTCTTCCATGTGATTAACTCAGGCTTTAATGCTAGATTAATCGGTTTTTGCCGGTTACTAAAAAATCCATATTTTAACTATTAATATAGAAGGATATTTGTTTCGTTTCCTTTTCCCACTCAAATATGTAGGCTACTGTGACATGAATATTTCCTTGTTACTTAAGGTTCAATCCAGATGTCATCAACAGCTGGTTCTTTTGCATCCCTAACCTGCCTCGAGACCGCATCAGCATTGGAGTTTTCCTTTCCTTACTTAAGCTTTCTTTCAAAATCATACACTGCTAGATCTCCTACCCATTCTAACCTAGCTGAACTCTGGCTACTTAGCGATCCATTATCTATAACTTAATCCCTTTGATAAGGACACACACGAGGCACTTGAGGTAGGGGAGGTTGGCTCTTTCACAGGATAGGCTGGTCCTCTTCTGCCCCATGCATCCCTAAGGGCAGACATATATTGACTTAGTTATTCTAGATACTTCTAAACAGTCTATTCTCGTGGCTTGGGGGCCGGCACCCAGCGATGGCAGAGATAACAACAAGATAATATTTCAGGAGAACAAACCTTGCTTTCAAGGACACTCTGTCTAAACAACTCCGCCAACACCTATACTAAAATATTAAAAAAAAATCTAGCACCAGGGTTTTCGAAAACCTTCCAAAAGACGTGGCAAATACAAGAATTGCATATTTTCTAACATATATAATGCATTACCTCATGAAAATATGAAAAAAAAATTACATAATCGAGATTACGTAAGACTTTGTAGCAAAATACATGAAATAAAAGGTAAATTCTTAAAAATAGCTTAAATTTACATATGCTGACTTGAATGAAGAATGCAGGGGAATAAAAGTCTTACGCAATTTACATACAAAACTTGAAACTACAAGAGAGGAGCTCACTTTATGAGGTGGATATTCACCTCTTCAATACAAAAAATTAAGTACATAAATAAAATACGTGAATAAATTATTTACTCTACACTAGACAAGCTTTGTAAGAATATATATATACTATATATATATATATATATATATATATATATATATATATATATATATATATATATATATATATATATATGATAAATTTTGCACATTTTTACGTGTTTTTCATATTCAAATAAGCCATATATATTTTTGATATATTAATGTCTGGATTCTCTTAACAACCTCGGGATCAGAGCCCCAGGCGAAATCACACAAAGACAAGAGCTTGGCTCCGGCCGGGAATCGAACCCTGGTCGGCAAGCTTATATAGACAGTGACTAACCCATTTGGCCACGAAGAAATATAAAAGTCAATGACAATTCTACTGTACTTATACCTGTCGAATTCAGGTATTTTGTACTTAGAATTGAAATCAACCCATCTTCACCATCGTAGCTAATTGGTAGTTTGTTACTTGGCATTCAATTAATGATAAATTTTGCAATTTTTTACGTGTTTTTCATATTCAAATAAGCCATATATATTTTTGATATATTAATGTCTGGATTCTCTTAACGACCTCGGGATCAGAGCCCCAGGCGAAATCACACAAAGACAAGAGCTTGGCTCCGGCCGGGAATCGAACCCTGGTCGGCAAGCTTATATAGACAGTGACTAACCCATTCGGCCACGAAGAAAGATAAAAGTCAATGACAATTCTACTGTACTTATACCTGTCGAATTCAGGTATTTTGTACTTAGAATTGAAATCAACCCATCTTCACCATCGTAGCTAATTGGTAGTTTGTTACTTGGCATTCAATTAATGATAAATTTTGCACATTTTTACGTGTTTTTCATATTCAAATAAGCCATATATATTTTTGATATATTAATGTCTGGATATTCTTAACGACCTCGGGATCAGAGCCCCAGGTGAAATCACACAAAGACAAGAGCTTGGCTCCAGCCGGGAATCGAACCCTGGTCGGCAAGCTTATATAGACAGTGACTAACCCATTCGGCCACGAAGAAAGATAAAAGTCAATGACAATTCTACTGTACTTATACCTGTCGAATTCAGGTATTTTGTACTTAGAATTGAAATCAACCCATCTTCACCATCGTAGCTAATTGGTAGTTTGTTACTTGGCATTCAATTAATGATAAATTTTGCACATTTTTACGTGTTTTTCATATTCAAATAAGCCATATATATTTTTGATATATTAATGTCTGGATTCTCTTAACGACCTCGGGATCAGAGCCCCAGGCGAAATCACACAAAGACAAGAGCTTGGCTCCGGCCGGGAATCGAACCCTGGTCGGCAAGCATATATAGACAGTGACTAACCCATTCGGCCACGAAGAAAGATAAAAGTCAATGACAATTCTACTGTACTTATACCTGTCGAATTCTGGTATTTTGTACTTAGAATTGAAATCAACCCATCTTCACCATCGTAGCTAATTGGTAGTTTGTTACTTGGCATTCAATTAATGATAAATTTTGCACATTTTTACGTGTTTTTCATATTCAAATAAGCCATATATATTTTTGATATATTAATGTCTGGATTCTCTTAACGACCTCGGGATCAGAGCCCCAGGCGAAATCACACAAAGACAAGAGCTTGGCTCCGGCCGGGAATCGAACCCTGGTCGGCAAGCTTATATAGACAGTGACTAACCCATTCGCCCACGAAGAAAGATAAAAGTCAATGACAATTCTACTGTACTCATACCTGTCGAATTCAGATATTTTGTACTTAGAATTGAAATCTATTACTAAACAGATAGGCATAAGGAAGACAGGAGAAAGGAAAAGGCAAAAAACCTTAAAACTACCTACCTACACACAAACCTTAAAGGCTAAACCAAATACCCAATTATATAACTTAACACGAGACAGCATACAAAGACACATACCACTTTAAACTATATGCATAAATACTTAAATACATACACAAAAGAATTATTCTGAGTCATAATTTATAGATACATGTAAATAACCCAACTCTGGATCAACTATCTGTGAAATAACTCAACAGTACTTATCCATACATGGATTAGACGACAGAGAGGGGACGAACGTTCATCAGCATCAGAGGGAGTATCATTAAGACCAGGAAAATGGACTGGGCATATCCATAACGATAATGAAAAGATCGTAACTTTACCTGGGTAATGACTCCCTACGTTCCTCCTCACGGACCCTTGGTCCACAGACGAGCAGCGTAACAGATGTGATGACGCTCTTGGATCACAGCAATAGTACCTCCAACAGTGCCGGGATGGAACGACGGCACCGTCTTCCCGCAGAATCCTCAGGCGGGGAAAATAACGCCAAGCGAAGGTCGCAAGTGACACATACACTTGCAGGACGTAACAAGCAAGGTGGCTATCGCAGGTGACAAAACCCCTGCATACGTGGTCCGTGATCCAAAGAAGTGTACAATTTACCGCAGGTGGCTCAAAGACACCAGCGAAATACTCCTCCAAAGGCACAATTCCTTATGAGGGAATAAAAAAGGCGTCTACCAATGGCTGCTGAATTAGCATACACGTCTGTAATCAAGGTACGGTCCGAACTGTTCATTCCAGGCAGCAGTAGTCTCGTCCACGGCTCTCACTAAACACCAAACACTCGGAAAAAAAAATAAAAGAGTTAATGGCCATTCACTAATTAACGAAGAAGAAGGAGCGAAGGTTAACACCGAACTTTTATGAAAAGGGCAGTTAATATTTACTCCAGTCGAAGACCGAATTTATTTATAAACAATGAAATAACCTTAATTAACATAACACCTTCTCCCCCCAAGAAAAATAATTTTCATTCACTAAATGCAAAATTTTTCTTTTAATGATAAGCCACAAGGCTGGACAAAACATCAGAAAATGCAGGGCCACAAAAATAAAGAAAATTTAGGGAACACTCTAAAGCTACTACAAACCACTGATAAGAAAAAATACCTTAAACCAAAAAAAAAAAAAAAAAAAGTCTTAAACGTAATATCTACAGTACCAAACCAATCACAAGGTAAAAATATCTTAAACCTAAACAAAAGGACAAGAACATAGCAAGTTTTAAATACATCACCAAACATTTGGACAGAAATTCAATCCTATACCTGTCAACACTAAATTTTAGTAGGCACACAGAAAAAAAAATAGAATTATCCACAACAACCTAGGTCCTGGAACAATTTACAAGAGTACAAACCTTTTACCTGAGCTCAATATATACATACCTCGAAACATGGATGTATTGATTGATTGATTTAAAGTTTTCAGGCATCCTGACATCTGAGGTCATTGACGCCGGTAACATTTAATTTGTGTATACAGAAAATAAAAAATAAAATAAAATAAAAAATAAAACAGTATTCAATTAAAATCATAAAAGTTGAATGTCATAAAAGTTAAATATTTTTCAGAAGACCTGCTTCTGAAATAAATCTAAAAATGCCACTTGCATGGTAGGACACATAATTTCCAAGAATCTTGGCAAGGATGAACCTGCCACCCTCACCTCGAGCCTCAAACAGATATCTATTCCTTAAGTTGTTATAATTGGGGCATTCGGTCAACAAATGCCTTACTGTTAGAGGTACTAAACAGTCGTCACAATACGGTTGCTGTTGGCCCTTCAGCAGAAACTCATGTGTCAACCGAGTGTGACCAATACGGAGACGACAAAGAGACGTCTCCCATTTTCGGGGCATCATATTATACCTCCAAGAAGATATGTCATTTGTTATCTCTCGCATTTTATTGCCATCTTGACTATCCCATTGCTGTTGCCATTTATTGAAAACCAATTTCTTGATGTCAGGTAAGAAATCATTACAGGGAATGGGATAACATGGATGTAACCTCAACACATGCAACCAGGAGTACCGAGAGGGTCCCCCAAAAAACAGAGGGAGAGATCAAAACTTAGACACGTGAGAGAGCATCCGGGATGCAATTATCCACCCCTTTAATGTGTTTTATAATTAAATTGAACTCTTGTAGCTGAAGGGCCCAACGCAGAATCCTCTGGTTTGATCCCTTCATACGTTCAATGAATACCAACGGATTATGGTCGGTCCAAATTTCTATAGGGAATGAAAAGTTAGTAACATATGGTTTAAAATGTACCAATGTCCGCACCAATGCCAGAGCCTCTTTCTCAATGGTGGAGTACTTTCTTTCCGCATCTAGTAACTTACGGCTGTAGTAAGATACGGGACGTACTTCACCATCATCACTCCTTTGAAAGAGGACTCCCCCAATGCCTATGTCACTGGCATCCACGGCTATGATGAATGGCTTCTGAAAATTGGGAGAAACCAATATTGGATTAGACACGAGTAACATCTTAAGTTTTAAAAATGCTTCTTCGCATCGAGAAGACCAAATAAATTTCTGCCCTTTTTTCAATAAATTAGTTAGAAGCTGTGCAAGGTCAGAGAAGTTTCGGACAAACCTACGGTAATATCCCAACCTACCCAGCACTTTACGAACCTCTTTGACATTACACGGTCTCTTCAAAGCAACTATGGCCTCGAGATTGGCTTGCTTAGGAGCATCTTTACCCAAGCCAAACTTGTGACCCAAATAACTAACTTTAGCTTTCCCAAAGTTACATTTACCCAGATTAACAACAAGACCGGCGGCCCGAAGAGCCTCAAAAACTTTTCTTAATATTACCAGGGGGGTCCGCCAGTCGTTGCTGTGTACCACCAAGTCATCTATATAGATTTTTGTACCTTCCAGGCCACAAATCATCCTGTTCATCAGACGCTGGAAAGTACAGGCAGCGTTATTCATCCCAAAGGACATTACCTTGCACTCGTAAAGCCCTGAGGGCGTCACAAATGCTGAAATTTCACGGGCACGGCCAGATAGGAGGACCTGCCAACATCCCTTTAACAGATCCAATTTTGTAATAAACCTAGCAGAACCTATCAGGTCCAGACAATCCTCAATACGGGGAAGAGGAAAGGAATAATTTTTAGTAACCGAGTTTACTCTCCCATAGTCAACACATATACGATATTTATCATCAGGCTTCTTCACCAAGACTATAGGAGAACTCCATGGGCTTACTGATGGTTGTATGAGATTGTGCTCCAGCATGTATTTAATTTCATCTTCCACAATGGCACGCTTCTCTGGACTGAGGCGATACGGGCTTTGCTTAACCGGAGAAGCGTCCCTAACGTCAACATCATGCTGGAACTACCTCGTCCTTCCTGGAGAGTCCTGAAATAAGTCAGAAAATTCCATAATTAGGCTTAGTATATCTTGTTTCTGAGGTGCCTCCAGATGCTCTAACCCCTCTTTTAGTACATCTAAATTTTGCAAGTTATTACCTAGAGCATCTGAAGGCACCTGGTCCAATACATCTTCCAAGTTTTCCTCAACAGGTGCAACCACACTCATAACTGGCTCAAAAACAATGGCCAAAAGATCCCGTCTATCAGAAAAGTAAGATTTCAACCTGTTTATGTGGAAAATTTTACATTTACGTCGAGTTCCAGGGGCTTCAACTTCATAATTGACCTCGGACAACTTTCTCAACACCCTCCAGGGGCCCTTGTACCTGGGTTCAAGGAAGTTGTCTGGGTCTGTGCTTAAAACTAATACTAAGTCCCCTGACTCAAATGAACGTACCTTACTCTTCTGATCAAATTTGGTTTTCATCGTAGCTTGGGAAGCAGACAAATTATCTTTGGCATACTTCCAAGCTACGGCTAACTTGGACTTAAGTTCACTAACAACTTCTCCCACCGTACGCTCTCCTCTCTGATTTGCTTCGAGCAATTCATGGAAGATTTCCAAAAGTCCTCGAACCTTGTGCCCAAATATTAATTCAAAGGGAGCAACGCCAGTAGAAGAATTGGGAAAATTCCTTATGGCAAAGAGAGCAAAGGGAAGCCCTTTATCCCAATCCTCTCCTTGCTCATAACAATATTTTTTTAATATACACTTAAGGGTCTGGTGAAATCTTTCCACCACACCCTGACTCTCAGGATGGTAGGGTACACTGGTAATGTGCTGAATGGCCAGTTCAGCACACTTACTTTTAAATACCCTGCTTGTAAAATTCGAGCCGCAATCTGACTGAATTTTACAAGGCAGTCCATACCTGGAGAAAAACTCCACTAATTTGTCAAAGACAGCTTTTGAGGATACTTTCCTCATTGGAAAGGCCTCAGGAAAACTTGATGCTCTATCCATTATGGTCAGGAGATGCGTAAACCCTAACTTCGTCCTAGGCAGAGGTCCTACCACATCAATTACCAATTCTGTAAAGGGTTCTCCAATTGAAGGAATTGGATTAAAAGGAGCCTTGGGAATAGGTTGATTGGGTTTACCCATCACCTGACACACTTCACAAGTTCTTACAAATTTCTTCACAGAAAACTTCATTCCTGGCCACCAAAAACATTTACTCAACCTACAAAAAGTTTTACTTAAGCCTAAGTGGCCAGAAAAGGAGTCCTCATGTGCAAGGCTTAACACAGCCTCCCTAAACTTGGTAGGTACGACAATTTGTCTTAAACAAGAAGTCACATTTAGTTGATGAGTTGGGGGACGACTGACCCTGTACAACAATCCTTTCAAAACCACAAACCTGGGCCTAGTCAAATCGTCCGTATTACCTAACTCGAATGAAAATTCATCTTTTTGGGCCTGTATGAAAGAATGACGGTCACAATCGGATTTCAATAATTTAAATATTCCAAAACTAGAACTACTGCTACTACTACTACCTTCTACTAGCCCGGGCTTCTCCACCTCTAAATTACTTAAATTTAGGTCATCATCATTATCAGCTTCCGCTGCACGCTTAGCAGAGGCTCGAGTAGTTATTGCCACAGGGCAAGCCGTGACCGAAACAATAGGAAATAAAATTTCTGCCCCTCTGCACTCAACATATCATTCCCAAGTATTCCGTTTATTCCTGGTATCGGCAGGCTCTCAACAACCGCCAGCTCGGTAACCTTGTGATACCCTGGGAAGGACAGTTCCACCCTTACTAAAGGAGCAGATACCACCGTATCGGGAAATCCTCCCAGGACCACATATTCTCCAGTATAGGGAACTAAGTTAGACAAGGACCCTGCCAACACCAAAGATCTAGCGGATCCTGTGTCCCTCAAGAACTTAACATAAAGTGTAGAGGTCTCAGATTTCAATTTTCCTGGGTAGACATATTTGTTAAATGGTCATAAATTACCAGTGGACTCACACAATAGAGGTTTTACTTTACCTACATCTGGTTCACTACTAACCTGGGGATCAACAATTTTACCATTTTTACTCTCTGAAATAGAACTATTTGAAATTAGCGAGATTGGCGTAGGCTGATTAACATTATTTTGACTCTTATTTTGATTCTTTTGGAGGTAACGGCTCCTGGCTCTACATTCAGCTTGTCGATGCCCTGGCTTATTACACCAAAAGCAATTACCTCTAACTTGATTATTTTTACCCGAATTGCCAGAGTTAGAAAAAACCAGAGTGTGCCCACCACTCGAGTCCTTTCTGAGGCCACTACCAACATGATTGTTCATGCTACTATTTGGGGTACTAGATTGGTTTTTAAGGGGGTTATTTGACTGACAAATTACTATTATTATTAGGGTATGAGAACGAGAAGTTACCTGACCCAGCCCGATGGGTCAGGACAAACTCATCAGCTACCTGAGCCGCCTTGGATAAAGTTAAAATTTTAGTGTCCTGCAGGTGAACCCTCAATTCTTTACTACACACCTTCTTGAACTTCTCCAGTACCATCAGTTCCCTCAAGGAAGAGAAGGAAGCAACTTGACGACTTTTCAGCCAGTTGTCAAATTGCTCCTCCTTGAGACGAGCGTACTCAACATAAGACATAGAATTGGGCTTGCCAGTGGTTCGGAATCTCTGGCGATAGGCCTCAGGGACCAAATCATAGGCTCTGAGAACTAAAGCCTTTACTTTGTCATAATCTCTGGCAAGTCCCTCTTCCAATGCATTATATACCCGGAGTGCCTTGCCCGTCAATCTACACTGTATGAGTACCGTCCACATTTCTGTGGGCCAAGACAACCGGGTAGCAACCCTCTCAAAAGCTTTAAAAAATTCTGGTACGCTTCCCTCATCAAAAACTGGAATTAACTTTAGTGCACCCGAAATATTAAATTTGTCTGATGATGAGCTATAGGGAGAACTAAAATGATTAGGGGACCCTTGCACCTTGGCCAACTCAAGCTTAAGCTTGAGCAACTCAATCTCATGTTTCAGGGCCCTCTCGTACTCCTAAAACTGCTGCTTCAATAACTCAATTCTCTTACAAATTACATGGAACTTGCCCTGCCCCAATACATGATCGGAAGGTGTTACATGGCTGGGGACAGCCTCCTCAGCTAAAAAGGGGTTAGTTGAAATATTAACATTTTTAACAGCCCTGGCCGGAGTAGGAAAATTGGCCGGACCTTCATACATAACCTTTACTGCAGGGCGGTCAGCGAACAGGGACAAACCAGGATTTATGTTCACATCATCGACTATGGATCCCTCTTGGTCCGA
>NC_090741.1:22702943-22705775 GCF_036898095.1 Palaemon carinicauda
GCTGAGGATGAGGCTTTGGTTATATGGTAATCTTTCATAGCTGTTTTTAAAAGCATGACTCATGAAATTGGTTCCTTGATCACATTGTAGTTCAGTTGGAAATCCTACAACGGTAAATATGGACACTAGTGACTTTAGAATGTTGTTGGCTGAAATGTTTCTTAAAGGTACTGCAAATGGATAACGGGTAGTTGGGCATAAGGCCGTAAGCAAGTATTCATGTCCCCTTTTTGTCTTAGGCAAAGGGCCTACACAATCTACTATGATCTTACTGAAAGGTTCTTTAGGCACAAGTATAGGTTTTAATGGTGCAACTGGTACTTTCACATTAGGACTACTTACTTTTTGACATGTTGTACATGTTTTTACGTACTCTTTAATGTCATTCTTCATGTTTGGCCAATAAAAGTCTTGACTGATGCGTTCATATGTTTTAGTGATACCAAGATGAGAGTCAGCAGAGTGAGACAATTCTAGGATCAGAGGTCTTATATCCTTAGGAACAACTATCTGGAATAGATCCTTCCAGGTTTCTAGATGACTGTTCTTGCTGGACCTGAATTTTCTCATTAGTACATCATTATTAATATAAAAATAAGAACACTTGTTGGTATCCTTTGGTTTCACTTGGTTGAAACACTGCTGTAGAGTGACATCTTTCCTTCGTTGATAGCTAAAGGAATCAGGCTGGATCTTATATGTACTCATCAACTCGTTGAAATCCATAGGATCAGAGACTGGCAACGGGTTTGATGATGATTCAGTAGGGGTGTCCTTTTTACTGCTTCGTGTCACTGCTAAGCATTCCTCCTGTACAACATCACCTGGAGATACTGCTATTAAGTTTGTTAAGACAACAGAGTTAGCTATGTCATTACCCAGGATTACATCTACATTCTTGCATGGTAACAGTTCTGGATTTACAGCTACTTCAGTAGTTCCAGAGAATAAGGACAATGAAGGTTTACATTAATGAGAGGCAACATAGACTTACTGGTTAGGTCATTAACTGCAACATACCTGTGAGTTTCACCTTTAGATTGTATTACTTTAGGAGAGATGATCGTTTGAGAGGATCCAGTGTCTCTGAGTATGGTTACAGGTTACCATTTATTTTGCCTGAGCAAGTGAAGGGTGCAAACGCTTGGGACTCATGTGATGCACAATGGAAGGTCTTTTTCTTCTCCACCTTAGGTTTTGGTTCCTGTTTGGGCAGATTCATTTGCTTAGGAGAGAATTGAGGGGAATTAGGTTTTCTCTTTAAGTATGAAGCTGCACAATGTGGATCAGGACATTCTGAAATATGATGACCTTCTTGTTTGCAGTATGTACAAGTTTCCTTAGGTCTAGTTTCTCTATATGGGGTTTTACCTACTTTATGAATAAGAGCATAGTCATTTGCCCTTTAAAGCGGCTTTCTTAGGGTCAGATTCATTCTGCTCTCTTAGATACACATTAATGCTACCTGGTATTTTCCTTAAGAACTCCTCCATTACTATTAAATCTTTCAACTGCTCAAAAGTTTTGACATCTACTTTGTCTACCCACTTCTGAAACTGTTTAATCTTTCCATTCATAAATTCTAAAAAGGTCTGCTGAACTTGCTTCTGATTATTACGAAATATTTGCCTATAACCTTCCGCAGTAATAGAATAAGCATCAAGGATTGCCTGTTTAATTATGAAATAATCATGTTCCTCTAACATAGTGGCACATACAGATAATGCTTTACCTTTAAATGAGTTCCGGATGATCAAATACCATTTGTCCTGAGGCCAATTGAGATTCTTGGCTGTGTCTTCGAACACAGAAAAGTAGTTATCAGGTTCCCGTTCTTCAAATGTGGGCAGCAATTTCTGCACCTTGCCCACATCAAAGGGTTCGGGAATTAGCTTACCTTCTTCCTTTTCTTTCAGTCTTATAAATGCCAGATCCCGTTCTGTTACGGTGTGGTGGTGGGTGGCCGCTTCTCTCTCAATCTGCAGCCTAACACGGAGAGCTTTGTTTTTATGTTCACTTTCTTTTTCTTATTGCTCCAAAGCAGTTGCAGCAGCTTCCACAGCAGTTTCCACCTTGATACGTTCTAGGGAAGCAGCGGCAGCAGCCGTGCGCTCTGCAGCAGCCGTGCGCTCTGCAGCAGCGGCTTTCCTCTCTTCTAACTCAGCGGTGGCAGTTGCAGCTCGTTCAGCAAGCAGCGGCTCTTTCTCGTTCTACCAGAGTCGCGGCAGTTGCGGCTCTTTCAGCAGCAGCGGCTTTCCTCTCTTCTACCTCAGCGGCGGCAGTTGCGGCTCGTTCAGCAGCAGCGGCTCTCCTTTCTTCTACCTCAGCGGCGGCAGTTGCGGCAGTTGCCGCTGCAGTTGCGGCTTGCATCTTCATCTTTTCCAACTCCAGCTGCAGACTTAATTTATCTAAGTCACCATTTGGATTGGTAACGGTTAGAGCTCGAACGTCAGCCAATTCTTCTTCTGGAACAATATCTTCATCTACAAGGAAGTTCAAAATATGACTGAGAATTACACATTTTACGGCAGTTTGCGGGAACCTGTACATCATAATGGCGAGCTAGATTCTTTAGGTCAGTTTTTTGTGGCAACTGTGAGAGATTCCACATGATCCCGTGGTGATACAATAAATTGTTGCAAGTTGAAAGGCATTTTGAATGTCGCCTGTGGCGCAAGATAAGTACAAATTAAAATAAATATCCAAGCTTTACAAGAATAAGTATAAGATCATACGATCGCAAAATAACAATCTTTCGATCACAGAAATAAAAAATAGCGATCACATAATTACAAGATCGAGAGATCACAAAATTACAAAATTATATGATTA
>NC_090741.1:22708775-22713775 GCF_036898095.1 Palaemon carinicauda
AATGTAGTCCTTCCTTACAATTGAATATCTTTGATGAAAAAACTTAACACGCATGACTTAGTTCTTACTTTAAACTTGGTATATATATATTTTTTTTCATTTGACCACACTCTTTCTTCAGTAATCACCTTGTTGACTGCAAACAATTAAAATGTTTCATATGGAAATAATCTATAAACCATTATTGTCCTTTCGATAAAACGGCTGTTGTAGTAAATATCCGTTTGCCGAAACATTACTTAACGAAATATCAGGTAACCAATTAGCCAGGGATCAACTGCCCGGAAATGGGAAGTGATTTTTTTTTTTTTTTTTTTAGAGAGAGAGAGAGAGAGAGAGAGAGAGAGAGAGAGAGAGAGAGAGCTGAATTATACTTTTTATAATGTGATTCTTATTGAGAAAGTTGATTATGCATATATCAAATTTTTCATACTTTGGATATGTCAAAAGTAAACAACTTTTCTATTGATTAAAATATAAGCGAAAATAATTTGATATAAGGCAAAATTCAGATTATGATTTTATCTAAAGAATTAAACATTACCATTCTTAATAAAGCCTCTTGAATAATAATAATAATAATAATAATAATAATAATAATAATAATAATAATAATTTTCTTTTATTCTCTCTCTCTCTCTCTCTCTCTCTCTCTCTCTCTCTCTCTCTCTCTCTCTCTCTCTCTCTCTCTCTCTCTCGATGTTGTTAATTGGAGACTCTATGGTAAAGGACCAAAGGGAGCACTTCGGACTCAAAAAGAGGAAAAAGGTCAGGTCCTATCCAGGTGCCAAGGCAAAAAAGATAGAAGAAGCTGTCAGTAAAAGTAGACATAGAACAAGAAGACCATTATTATTGTTCATCCATCCGGAAATGACCTATACCTAATAGAGGATACTGCTGGCCAAACAGAACTTTTGGTTAAACAGCAAGAAAAAAAAAATATTGTTGAAACGGCTACAAAACAATAATACTATAGACTCATTGTCAGCCCCTTCACCCTCAGTAAGGCCTTAGGGATGAGCAAAAAGCTTGAGTCCTCATGCCTAAAAAAAAGATTACATATATACTGTAGATCTTTGAGAAAGAGAAAATTATACAAAAAGAGGCGAAATACACTTCAGCGAAGAGAGCAATAGAGTATACGGAAACCAAATTAATCCCAGCTTGTAAAATTACTCAATCACAGTAGACCAAGTACAAACTAGACCAATGAAACATCCTCGAACAACAAATAGGGTGAATTTGGCAAAAAATTAGATTAATGCAGATAAAAGTAAAACTGAAGATAGTGAGGAACTAGATGGCATAGGGGTTACCTGGACCTGGATTATTATTATTATTATTATTATTAGTAGTAGTAGTAGTAGTAGTAGTAGTAGTAGTAGTAGTAATATTATTATTATTATTATTATTATTATTATTATAAATATCAATTGCTAAGCTACAACCCTAGTTGCAAAAGCAGGATGCTATAAGCCCAAGGACCCCAACAGGGGAAATATCCCGGTGGGGAAATGAAAGAAGGAAAGATTAAATTATTTAAGAAGAATAACAACATTGAAATGAATATTTCTTATATAAACTATAAATATTTTAACAAAACAAGAGGAATATAAATTAGATAGAATATTGTGCCTGAGTGTACCCTCAAGTAAGAGAACTCTAACCCTAGACAGTGGAAGGCCATGGTACAGAGGCTATGGCACTACCCAAGACTAAAGAACAATGGTTTGATTTTGGAGTGTCCTTCTCCTAGAAGAGCTGATTACCATAGCTAAAAAGCCTCTTCTACCCTTACCAAGAGGAAAGTGGCCACTGAATAATTACAGTGCAGTACTTAACCCCTTGAACAAAGAAGAATTGTTCGGTAATATCAGTGTAGTCAGGTGTATGAGGACAGAGGAGAATCTGTAAAGAACAGGCCAGACTATTTGGTGTATGTGTAGACAAAGGGAAATGAACCGTAACCAGAGAGCAGAGTCCAATATAATACTGTCTGGCCAGTCAAAGGACCCCATAACCCTCTAGCGGTAGTATCTCAATGGGTGGATGGTGCCCTGGCCAACATACTACCTTCCAAGAGAAAAGAAATGATATTATCGAAGAATATGAAATACCACGTTTCGAGGTTTTCAAGAAGGATAGACTTATCATAAAAATTGGAGAGGTAGTGCTCTATGTTAAAAATAACCAAAAGTCCCTAGAAATTAAATTAGAAACCAAATATGAAGTGGTAAGTGCAAATATCAACACCATAGGAAAAACATATCCATGTTAATAGTTTAAAGACCACCAATTAAAACACAAGAATAGAACGAGGAGCTGGATAGACAACTTGGACAAGAAGTTAACAATAAACTAGCTCTCCTAATCATAGCCGGAGAGGACATGGGCTACTAAAATTTATCGACAATGAACTCCTCCATCAGTGGATCGATATAGCAACTGGTGAAAACAACACACTAGATATTGTGCTAACAACAAAAGAAAATTCAACATCCATTGTTTCAGTAGGCAAAAATATTGACAAAAGTGATCGAAGAATGTATAGGTTTAAGGTAAATACTCTTCGTCTAAAAAAAAAAAAAAAAAAAAAAAAAAAAAAAAAAAAAAAAAAAAAAAAAAAAACCTCTGCAGATGGAGTAACTGGATAAAACTGAAGGAATAAACCAAGAATTTAGAATAAAAAGAAACAGGGAACATACAGTAGATACCCAATGGAACTCCTTTGTAACAATATACAAAGAAAAAAAAGGCCTAAATGTTCACCGCATATAAAAATGGAACACCACAACCTAAATGGTACGACATTAAGACAATGTATATACCAAAGGAAAATGGAGGTGTTAGAATAATAAATGTGGTAGTAAAAACTATGTTAGAATTTTTCTTCACGTGTTACAAGTCTATTTTAAACAAAACGATTGGCTATGAAGTTATTGGATAATATTTTAAGCTTGGGACTGTATATCTTCTTGACGTTGAAAACATGAAGAACGTTACTGTCTTCTACACACCTTATTATAAAGATTTTATTAGTGTTACATAAAGTGATAAAATATGAAACGTACCCTTCAGTTAGTACAAAGACTATATACAGATATTTAATAAAAGATGGATGCAATGCCAGTATAGAAGAGAATCACCCATTTTTCAACTGAGGAGATATTTGGAAAACATTTAATAATAAGTTTATGAATACATATGACAGAGAAATTATGTTTACGTATATACATGAAGTTTTTGCAACGAAAGACAGACTCTTCCAGATGAATATTTCAAGATCATGTGTTTCTTATCAACAAACGGAATTTACAATTCACTCGGTTTATTGTTGTAAACGTATTAAAAGTGGTTTATATCAGTATTGAGAAATGAATGTAAGATAGATAAGAAACACCCACTAAAGTTTTTAATTAGATTTCAAAGGATATTCTGAAAAAAGATTGAAATACAGCAGTGATGTTAATTGTTGATTATGTAAGTGGAGTATGGTTTGGGTACAAAAAAAGAATTAATTGACAATAGAAGGAAAATAGTTGAATTTATAAGGAGTTGAATTTTTTAAAACAGATATACAGTATGCTGATGAAATCTTATGGTAATAAATGTAAAACATATTTTTCAGAAAATTATTCTAATATTTAACTTTGTATATATAACATTGTATTTCAACTTTTGCACCTAAAATGTATGAGGGCTGTACAATAAAATTTAGCATAGAAATGTAAATATCATGAACAGATTGTAAAGAATAACTACTGTATAATTTATTAATAAAAGATGAAAAATAAATTCTTCAACAGAGAAATAGCCAATGCTATGAGAAGCAGAAACAGGAAACATAAATCAAGGGGGCCACAGACTTAAATTCAGGTTAATTCCGAGCACAAGAAGTTAAGCCGAAAAGTAGATGAACTAGTTAGAAAGTCCAATATCGATGGAGAGAAAATAGTGGCTTTACCCACTAAATAAAACATGAGAGAATTTTTTTCATATATAAACTGTATAAAACCAATAAAAACAACAACAGCCAATTAACAGACTCAGAGGGTAATCTTATATCAAATGATTTGGAAAAAGGCAAACTGATAAATGCATATTTCACAACCGTGTTCACCAGGGAAGAATCGACGTCCCTCCCCTAATCAGCTATCAAATATGAAGGGCTGCAACCATTAGATAGAATCACCTTTACAATGAATGAAGTCAAATGGAAAATAAAAGGGCTCAGTAAGTCGAACGCCCCAAGTGCAGATAGTATTCATCTAAGAGAAATCATATGACTAAAAAAAAAAAAGATAACCCCACACTTTCACAAAATTTCCCGAAAGACAGCCAATGAAAGAAAGGCGGCACTAGGATGGAAACTAGGCAACATTCTTCCAATCTACAAGAAGGGACCACATGAAGAGACTAGCAACTACAGACCTGTGTTTCTAACTTCAATTCCTTGCAAAATATTCTAATCGATAATAGTAGATTCAATAGTAGAACATACAGCGAAAAACAATCTTCTGATAAACAGCCAACATGGTTTTAGACAAAATAAATCATATATGACAAATCTGCTGGAGCTCTTGACAAAAGCAGGTCAAGAGACATCATATACCCAGACTTTCAAAAGGCTTTTGCCAAAGTTTCTCATAAAAATTTTAATAGTCAAAATTAGAACACTAGGGATTATTGACAGGACCGCTAAATGGATCAAAGATTGGCTAACAAACAGAAAACAGAGTTGTAAACAAAGAAGCTTCAGACCGGGCACCTGTTACAAGCCGAGTACCTCAAGGATCCGTCCTTGGCCCATCATCATTTCTGATTTACATTAATGACAGAGATTTAGGAATAACTAATGGAATAGTAAAATCTGCCGACGATACAAAACTGAGTGTAAATGCTGTGAAATCAGAAGACTTAAAAGCCTTAAAACAGGATCTAATGAAGTTTGGAGAATGACTCAGAAAATGGCCAAAACCTTTCATCTGTAGGAAATGCAA
>NC_090741.1:22718775-22723775 GCF_036898095.1 Palaemon carinicauda
TGTATCATGGTCTTCCACTGTCTTAGGATAGAGTTCTCTTTCTTGAGGGCCCACGCGGGCACCCTATTAATTTTAATTCTCTTCCTGTTGTTTTCTGATTTTTTTTTTTAGTTTTTATTGGGAATATTTATTTAAATGTTGTTACTGTTTTTCAAATATTTTATTTTTCCTTGTATCCTTTCCTCACTGGGCTATTTTTCCTATTACGGCCACTGGGCTTATAGCATCCTGCTTTTCAAACTAGGATTATAGCTTAGCAATTAATAATGATAATAATAATAATAATAATAATAATAATAATAATAATAATAATAATAATAATAATAATAATAATAATCCTTTTGTTCAAATTGGCATGACTCCCACATGGAAATTTAATTTTGAAAAACATATTTCAAAAACAACTGTTACCCTTCACACATTTTTGATGGATTTTACTTGCTCGTATATATGCACCAAAAGGTATATATAGTTATAACACATTTTACTCAGTGAATGTATTTTCAAGAAATCCTTTACGGTCTTCTCTTCTCATCAGTTTTGAAATTATATATGTTTTAGCTTCAAGTAAATTGAATCATATCGTGACTGAATCTCACAAATACACCAGTTTTGAGAGTAAATGAGAACATTTGGTAGAATGGAATTTGTGGATTGAGAAACTGCACTTTAGAAGTAAGCTATCTATCTATGCTAGATCTCGAATAGATTTGGCCTTTCACTCAGCCCTGAATAGACAGTAAATTGCGGGAAAGAAAATTCTCCTTTTTAGGGTTTGGATCGTATGACTTGTCAAGGATGTTTTCCTCAGTCTTAAATAGACGGTGGCTAATATGGGCTATGATTTAGATAACGCTTATCAATAGGAAAGAAAAATATATCTTTTTAATATGATAGTTATAACGTATTATAGAAATTCTATAATGATGTGTCTGTATACAAACCTGGACTTTCAGAAGACAGTGAAAGGGTTTTCTTTTTTCTGAAGACGGGATGAAAGTGAAAAGGTAACAATAAAACTGTTAGTCAGTCGAGCAGAATTTTCTTAGAGGGGCTTAGAGTTCCGATCTTATCCTTTTATCTTTCCGTGAGAGAAAACATCTGACGAAAGTTTACGCTAACTTTTGATTTTTTAAGGCGTGATGAAAACGGTCCACAAAGTTTTTGGATGGAAAGATGAAAAGTTTTTGTTTGTGGGAGTAATGGAAGCTACAAAAGTTCAACAAAATAATCTTTTTTTGTAGCGACCTGATTGCATAAACATTTATTAGCATGCAATGGTGCATAGAAATAAAAAAAAAAAAAATTTTGTCTGCATGTGACAATGTAAGTAGCCTTTTTAGGTATTGATGGGAATAATGAATTTCAAGTACATATCTTGAGCACATATGTAATGCTTTTTATACTACTATATATATGAATTATCAACTATATATATTTCATGAACACCAATTACCTTTAATATAAAAACTTTTTATGTTAATGTATTGGCTGACTATATATTAAAAACCCTTTTAACTTTAAGAATTTTTTTTTTTTTACTTTTGCATTGTTAGAAATTTCATTCGTACATATAAAAACATTTTGGAAGAACGAATTGAAGAATTTATTCAATCCTTACACTCAAAGCATGATAGATATAATCTATCCCTATATCCTTCTCCGTACTTGCAAAGTATAATACAGTCAGCAGCAATACTTACAGATAAACTATTTCTCTAGGTCTTCAAGGGGAAGAGAGGAGAAGCCGAGTTATCAGGAAGAGCAAGATGGGATAAGATCATGCGATGAGAGAAGGGATAGAGTAGCATTTGATAACGACATGGCAAATGAGATTTGTAATTGCAAGGAAATCTTCAAACACAATTATTGGGTAAAGGTGAGCAGTATCTGTCTGTTTTATATATGGCACTAATACACCGCCAAGAACACCGTGCTGGGCAGTATATTACCATGCTAGGCATTATAATACAGTGTTAGGTGGTATATTACCGTGCTAAGTGACATGTATCGTGCCATGTAGTATACTACAGTTCGAGGCGGTATATAACGTGATAATGGTTATGTACCGTGGTAGGCGGTATATTCACCATGCTAGGCAGTATACTACCATGCTAGGCGGTATCTACCATGCTAGCCGGTATATTACCGTGGTAGATGGGGTGCTACCGTGCTAGGCGGTATATCTTTTGCAATCCATGTTTGCCAAGAGTAATACATGTATAAGCGGATGAGCAACATGGTGGAGTAACGAGAGCTTTGGGTGTGGAGAAAATGCTCGCTAAATCTCAATGAAGTCACTAGCAGCAGGGTGATGGATTGGGTTTAAGGCAAAGGACAAAATGTCTCTTCGGCTTTTACTCCCTATGCCTGTTGGTTGATATTACTAGAATTAGTATGGACAGACAGGGGTCACTTGCCTTAGTTATATAGACACTGCACATCACAAGGAACTGGTTTTCCTTTGATGTATTTAGCTAATGAATCCTCGATGGATTTAGTCAGTCTGGAAAGAGAAAATGGCAAAATAGCCGTCAGTCCCTGGCGTAGCTGTGTGCTAAGAATATCCCGGTTTATAAATACTGAAGAAAAATTGAAAATAGATAACTGGAATGTTAGAACCATGAATCAGTTTAGGAAGTTACTGAGAGTGGAGGGTAAATTTATGAAATATAGTTTGGATATCTTAGCCCTAAGTGAAACACGTTATAAGGGGATTGGTAAGGAAACTTCAGACCAAGGCACTATATATATCTATTCAGGAAGAACAGATGGAGTTGGAAAAGAAGGGGTAAGAATGATGATGAAACCAAGAGCAGAAAAGGTATTAACCGATTGGAGACCTGTAAACAGTATATTGTTACTAGTAAAGTTGAAATCAAAGCAGTGTAATATGAATATTATAGTTTGGTATGCCCTAACAAATAATTCCCCTGAAAACGAAAGATAAATATTATGGAGAACTGCAGAGGATAGTAGATGAGATCCCTGTGAGAGATAATGAAATTGTGATTGTCGATTTCAGTGTTAAATTTGGAAGAAATAATCAAGCGTTACAGAATGTGATTGGTGTCGAGGGTCTTGGCGAAGTTTCGAATGAAAATGGAGCACATTTCATAAGTTTCTATTCTACAAATAATCTTCTCATTGGAGGTTCTCTTTTTTTTCAACACAAGAACATCCGCAAGTATACATGGCTTCACCATTTGACATTTAAAAAAAAATCAGATAGATCACATTGCTATTAATAAAGAGAGAAGGAGGACTCTGAGAAATGTAAGAAGCAATGGAGGTGCCGATATTAGTAGTGATCACCAACTCCTCAATGCCACACTGAAATTAAATCTCTAAGCACCCCACAGAAAGAGGGAGAGAATACCTAGGTTTGATACAACTAAGCTTTTAGAAAAAGAGCACAGAGAAACATTTGCAATTGAATGTACAAATCGATCTGCATTTTTAGAAACTTTAAGAGGCGAAAAACAGAATATTAATGAAGAATGGTGTGATATTAAGAACATATCAGTAAGTTAGTAGGGTAGTCTTGGGACATGCAGTTGCAAGGAGTAAAGTATGAATATCAAAATATACTTGGGATACTATAAAAAGGAGACATAGATAGAAATTGATTGTTGAAAGTTTACATGGAAGTAATGAAAATTACAAGGTAGAGCATGTTAAGTATTCCATTATTGACATTGAAGTTAAAAGAAAAGCCAGGCATGACTGGAGACAATATTTAGACAATAAAGCAGATGCGACTGACAAAGCTATGAACTGACGAAGTGGCTATGGTGTAAGAATTACTCATAGAATTATTAAAGAAATTTTGCGTTGGGCAAAGAAGAAGAAGCATATACCGGTCAAAAAAAGGAGATGGTTTAACAAGAGCAACAGAAGATGAAGGAAGACCACATTGGATGGATTACTTTAGTGAGGTTATGAACATGATATATGAAGAAAATAATTTAATTGATATACCTGAAGCTGATGAAGACCTTGATGTGCCCATGAATGAATTCAGTGTGTTTGAAGTCAAAGCTATACTAAATAAACTAAACACATGGAAGCCCCGGAATAGGATGGAATAGCTGCCGAGATGATACTGACCGAAAATTAAGTCACTCCCAGACTACTCACAAGATTATTTTGAAGAATGTGGAATTGAGAAGCAAAACTTGGTGAATGGGAGTTAGGAATATTGGTGAAAATGGCAAAAGAAAAAATGGAGACCTGGCTGATTTCATTAATTACAGAGGAATAACATATACGGCAGTTGTTATGAAAATATATAGTATGCTTATCCTAAAGAGAGAGGGCAGAAAGATTGGTGAAAAGCTAAGAGAGGAACAAGAAGGATTTAGAAAAAGGTAGAAGTTGCATGATCAAATTTAAAATTTGAGACATGTACAGCAATGCATAGAATATAGTAATCCCCTTTTGATGGCATGTGTGGACTATGAAGAAGCCTTTGATAGTGCGCACCGGCTAATTTTGTGGAGAGTCCTGCCTTATTATGGAATTCCTCTTAAATATGTAAATTTGATTAAATCAGTTCATGAGCATATCAAGTGCAAAGTTAATGTTAATGGAGTCTTATCAAATGAATTTCCAGTGAACACCGAAGTACTCCAAGGAAATGTGTTGTTTATCCTCCTCATGGATTTTGTAATGCGTAGAACAGTCAGAAATGGTGGAGAAGGACTGGACTGGATTAGTAAAAAAAAAATTACCAGACCTACAGTATGCTGATGATGCTGCCCTTCTTAGCAAAACATCACAGGATTTGCAATGCTTACTTACTAGAATGCATGAAATATCACATAAGGTTAGGCTGAAGATACAATAGAAAAACCACAGAGATGACGAGAACGGAGTATGCAATGGAAGATTAAATATCATTGGAAGGAGAAAGATAGTATCATTTAATTATTTAAGAACAATGATCTCCAATTCAGGGTCTTTAGAAATAGTTTAGTGAAAGATTGAAATAAGCAAAT
>NC_090741.1:22728775-22743775 GCF_036898095.1 Palaemon carinicauda
CAGTCTAATTTTCAGAATGTGCAGAGCAAAGCAAATACCACATAGTTAACTCTAGAGGGGAAGAGAGTGATGTTGGGTCAAGGTCATTTATGTCAACATCAATAGTATTGAATAATCAATTTAATGTTTTATCAGATAATTGTGAGACAATAGATTTTCCTATGAAACACACGGCCGAATTAAGTAAAACAGTGCATGCTCCCGTAGATTTGCAACGAATTCATACAATAACAAGCCAAAATGAGTTACGGCCAACCTTATATGCTGTAAATTTAGAACACAAATCCTTTACGTTATTTTTTGACTCTGGTAGTCCACGTAATATTATGGATTTGAAGACGCATCATTTGTTGTTTTCGAACTTTCCGATTGAAAAATCAGGAATTAGACTTTCAGGTATAGGAAATAATGAATTAAACGTCATAGGCATAACTCATATTCAGTTCAGAGTCGGTAATCGCACGTTTGCCGATACATTTGTTGTTGTAAAAAACATTAATATTTATCCAGCTGTAATTATAGGATACCAAAATATGGGAAATCAAAACATTATCTTAGCTCCTGCCAAGCACGGCGTGTATATCAAAGGGAAATTCTATAAGTCTTCTAATACCTTAAAGTCAGTTTTGGATAAAAAGGAGACGACAAATGTAACCGTAACGTACGTTGAAGAACCAATAACTTGTCTCACTAATAAAGAAATAATATACGCGACCCAGCAGAATTCTCGTTCACCCGTAATATCATCTTGCACGCAATATATCGAACCAAACATACCTTCGAATTTAATAGTGCAAATAAAGAAAACACTACCGGGATCTGAAATATTAATCCTTTCCGATACTTTGAAAACTAACGGATTGTCTGTCACACAAGCTATTTATACAGTAGGCTCACATCAGCAATGTAATATCGAAGTCTGTAATCATTTAAATAACACTTTAGTAATTCACAAAAATCAACATATCTTGGATGTAGAAGTTTATAAACATCGTATTCTTACCGTTGCTGAAATCAATCACTCTCAATCAGTTGCGGATGAATCCCTTTTGCGATCTATTAAAAATAAAATCAGTAAGGACATTCAAGACGAAGAAATTCAGCAGAAAATTTTTGAACTTTTAACTAAATATACAGATGTCTTTTCCACTACGGATGGATCCTTAGGAAAAACAGATGTGATCGAGCATCAAATAAGGTTAAAAGACAAGCAGAAAATTATATATGTACCCTCGTACAGACTCCCTATGAAATTCCAGAATGAAATAAATGATGAAGTAGGTAAAATGTTAGAGGAAGGAGTCATTAGAAAATCAAATAGCCCTTATAATTTTCCTTTAATAGTTGTACCGAAAAAAGATCGAACATGGCGTATCTGCGTCGACTTTCGTCGTCTAAACGAGGAAACGATCCCTGATCGATTCCCAGTGCCATGTACTGACGATATTTTGTCTTTGTTAGGTCAGAATAAATATTTTACCAGTTTGGACTTACTTAAAGGCTTTCACCAGATATCATTAGAAGAAGATAGTATCCCATACACAGCCTTCAGCACAGCCAGGGGACATTATGAATTTTTGCGGATGCCTTTTGGTTTACGTTGTGCTCCTATAACATTTACAAGAATGATTAACATAGTGTTTGGAGACTTGTTAGGGGATATATTGCATGCCTATATGGATGATCTTGTAATCTTTTCCAACACCTTAGAAGAACATCTACGTAAGTTAGAACTAGTACTACAGAGATTAAGACAACATAACTTAAGGGTAAAGATTAGTAAGTGTGAGTTTTTCAAAACAGAATTAATATATTTGGGTTTCATGGTGTCAAGCCAAGGTCTTAAAGTAGTCCATGATAAGGTGTCGGCTATACGTAATTTTCCCATACCTACTAATGTCAAGGGAATACAGCAATTTCTGGGTTGTAGTGGATATTACAGGCGTTTTATACGCAACTATTCAATAATAGCCGCTCCTTTAACTGATCTTACGAAGAAGGGCGTAGATTTCATATGGTCTGAGCAACATCAACAGGCGTTTAATACTTTGAAAGATGAACTGTGTAGTTCTCCTATCTTAAAATTTCCTGACTTCGGTAAGGAATTCTTCATTGCAACAGACGCCTCAGACTTAGGAGTAGGAGGGGTATTGCTTCAGCAATATGATAAACAGTTTTTCCCGATAGCTTTCTATTCTCGAAAATTGAGAACTTCCGAAAGTAAATATGCAGTAATAGACAAGGAAGGACTAGCTATTGTTAATTCGCTAGTGCATTTTAACTTAAGTTCATAATTTACGGTTATCCCGTTAAGGTTCTTACTGACCATAAACCACTAACAGAGTTCTTTAAAGGCTTCAATCACAGCCCTAAACGAACTCGGTGGCATTTGATCATTCAAGATTTTGGCGCAAGAATCGGGTATTTACCTGGGAAAGCAAATATCATTACGGATGCATTATCACGCAACCCCGTGTCATCTTGTACGGAGCCTTTAGCTGAATTAATAGATATATCAACATCCATGCCTATTGTAAAAACAATATCTGAACAAGAAGATTTAGACTGGTGTGCTGAATTGTTACAGACTGAGCAAAGAAAAGATCAGAAAATAGAAACAATTATAAATGCTTTGAAAGGCAATCATAAAGAAAAGGAATATATAAAGTATAAGCAGCAGAATTATGTAATCAAAGATAATATTCTGTGTAGGACTGTGACAAGGAAAACCCGCAATACACCACATGTAACTAACGACTAGGTAGTAGTACCAAACTCACTTATTTCCACTGTCCTGAATTGGTTGCATTCAAATCCATTACATGGACACCCTGGGTTCTCATTAATGTCACAGAAAGCCAAATCATTGTTTTATTGGCATACAATGCTTACAGATATAAAAAGACACATAGCTAATTGTCGCACATGTCAGGAAAACAAAGGGCATACGAAAACACCTGTCAGCCTAGGAGCTTATCCTGTTCCCAATCAACCCTTTGAAAGAATACATTTAGTTTTGTTAACAGGATTTTACGAGTCAGACAGAGGAAATAAGCACCTCTTAGTAATTATAGATGCTTTAACTCGATATACAGAACTAATAGCGCTTAAAACTAAAACTGCGATTGAATGCGCTAGGAAGTTATACGAGTGTTACATTTGTAAACATGGAATTCCACACATGATAATCTCAGACTCGGGTGGTGAATTTAATAATCACTTTCTTACCTCATTGTGTGAATTCCTCAACATAAAGAAGATTAATACCATGATATATCACCCAGAGTCGAATGGGCTAGTGGAAAGAGCAAATAGGAAGATATTAAATATATTAAGGGTAACACTAGGGGGATCAGACCCCAACTGGGATATTGCAATACCGGCGGCACTGAGTACTTTGAATCATTCATATCATATATCAATTAAAATGTCACCGCATGAAGCATTGTATGGTACCCCAGTTAGAACACCTTTCCATGTATTAACGCCTACAACTAATCTATCAAATCCTTTAAAAGAATGTATAAATGCAAGTATAAGTCGATATGATATCCTTCGAAAGAATTTAGAAGAATCACAAATCATAATGAAAAGGAATCATGATAAAATAGCGAAACCAACTAAAACATATACCGTGGGTGATAACATCTATATTCAAATCAATGTCAGAAAAGGGCTCAACTATAAACTAACACCTAAGTTTGAAGGCCCATTTAACATTTTGGAAACATTAACGGCCAATAGGTTTAGAATTCAAAACGTAGCCCAACCCACGGATGAGAGAATAGTACCATTGTCTCACATAAGAAATTAAAAAGAAAAGAGAGGAAAAGAAGTGAGGGAAAATTTTATTTTATGTGATTAAAAGTTTTCTTTTTAATACAGGAGTAATTACATATATTTTTTCTCGTTACAGGTTTCCAAGATGAATTTTTTGTTGTTGGGAGTGATATTGTTCGCTCAGACATTTTTTTCGTATGGGATTAGTTCTAAGACTAAAAATATATATTTTAAATATGGCAATATAGTTGAAAGACAAGAAGACATTTTTATTACATCAACCAACGTAATTGTCGAAGTGCAGATGCAAGCAATTTTTCTTCAAGAGAATGATGTCACTAGCTTAAGAACCGCCATTTCAAGGTTTTCTGCATCATTGGATGAGTTGCATAGAAGACATTTTCATTTGACTACTAAGAGTTTGCTTGGATCAACATTAAAAGTTGCAGAGATGCTATCTGATGACTTGAAAAATAAGACTGGCGAGACAGGATCTTTGGCTTATGACCTTTTGATGTGGACTGTAGGACACGAACATAAAGAAAGACGGAATCCGTTCATTTATGCTGCATTAAGCATCTTTGGGTCTGTTGCAAGTTTAGGTTTAGGAATTTCCAATCGTCTTAAAATTAGTAATCAAAATAAGAAAATTGAGTTCTTGACTCATAAAGATGAATTGATTATGTCAGAACTGAGGGATCAGTTAGCTTCAATCAATAAAATTATGGATTTGTTAAATGAACATTCAGATAATATCGTTCAAATTATGGAAGTACAGGATTTGTTGGCAACATTAACGTATTATGATTCAAAGATAGATCACATACATAACAGAATTGCACATTTCATTGAGAAATCCAAGGATTATGTAGAAGCTATCACGTTAGCAACTAAAGGTGTATTGTCGCCCCATTTGTTGCCTATACGTTACTTAAAATTAGTTCTGGAGAACGGAAGGGATAAACTAGGCTATGTTCCTTTGTTAGACGAACATAGGTTAGAATTTTATTACAGCCTAATTACAGTAAACGTAGATAATAACAAGATTAGGATTACAATTCCCTTTGATTCTCTTGATGCCTGGCAATCTTACAGGATATCACCATTTCCGACTTTCATGACGAATCACTCAAATCCAGTAATATCCAGTTTGACAGGACACGTATTGATTTCCCCAGACAAGGAAACATATACGGTCATTAAAGACTTAAATCAATTAACTCACTGTTCAGACGCAATGGATAGAAAAATATGTACAGCTGACTCATTTGAATTCCGTAAAAACTTAATGGATTCATGCGAGTTAGGTATAGTGCTAGACGGTGCTCTCTCCCATACAAGTGAAAATTGTCTGGATAAGCTTTATCCCTTTGACAATAAAGAATTCAATTGCAGACTAAATAATGGCTCGTGGATACGATACGACAAGGACGGCTTCAATTTATCATGCCCTGACGGATCCACATCCTTCACCCACATCTTCGTCGCAGCAGATGGTTGTATCGGGACTTCCCCGAATTCCATGGTGACTGGCCTACGGACAATCATCAGAGAACGAGCCTACTTCGCGAACTTCACGTGGACCTCTACAATGCCAGCACTTCCTCTCCCATACAACGGCCGTGTGGCAAAGCGGTTGATGAAACTTACCGAAAAGGACCACCTGTCACCGACTTATGAAGAAATTCTTCACCCCATAATACTGGCTAGTTTGTGTTTCACGGTGGTGATATTTATCGCCGCGAACATCCTTGTTTGGCGTAGGTTACGGCACAGCAAGCAGCTACAAAGGAATGAGTTGCATAGCCCTGACAATACCCCCAATTTAATCCAGTTCAAAGCTGTTTGAGTGGCCACCTCATTCACTAAGGGAGTAATTTGTCGGGAAGATGTTTGTATGAAAAGCTGATTAGTACGCTAGTAATATGTAATTAAAGAAATTCTCTACATTTGCATTGTTAAAAATACATTTAAAACAACATTTAAAAAATAAATAAAATAAAAAAGGATATAAATAATTTTTTCTCTCGGCATCTAATAAAAATATATAAGCCGGAATGTTAAAAAAGAAAAGAGAAAAAAAGAAAAAAAATATAATAAAATATATAACAGAATCTATGGGCATCTAATAAAATATATCAGCCCTATATATAAATATATATATATATATATATATATATATATATATATATATATATATATATATATATATATATATATATATATATATATATATATATATATATATATATATATATATATATATATATATATATGTACGAAACCGTGGTACGTGTACGTACCAGGAATTCGTGTTTGTGCACTAAAAATTGAGTATCTTGTTTCTGACAAAGGTAACAATTATTCTTTATCAAGTTACCGAATCATATGTAAGTCAGAATTTGTTTTGTTTTTTGGTACCATGTAATCATTTGCTAGCAATGTACCATATATATGATCTTGGTTTTATCATGCATTTTTCTTTTTGCTTTGGTAATATCTTTTTTGTATGCATTATTGTTATTGTTTTTTGATGTGCCTATTTTGGACATTCGTCCTCAGTTGATTATGGCTAAAGTTAAACAAAGAATAATGCGTATGTCCAGTCACACCTAATAACCATGTTTCGGCTTGTTGTTAAATTTTTGTAAAATAAAATTGAGATAGCTGGCCGAGCTAATGTAATGATTATAATAGTTAATATTACATGTTTAAAACAAATGACGTAATATGTCATGTTGGTTGGAAGAACTAACCCTGGGATTTGCTGTAGTCATTCCAATTATAAACCGGATGTATAATGCAAACCTCGGCAAATTGACATTCTTTCTTAACGTCAACACATTGTCTCCTCGTGTGAAAGTTTGTGACGTCACCGGATGCAGGTGTCTTCCGATTCCGTCACGTGGCTAAATTAAAGCAAGCATACGATATCTGTGATATCGATAATTTATTCAGTCCATATCTAAACTTCACCAGAATTGGTCATCTGGACCAACACAGCTTCCTCCAGTGATGGAGATGTTTAACTCTGTTGTTTTATAGAATAAAACTTAAAAACTATTAAGATGTATTCAGTTAATCCATTTAAATACATCTGAAAACAACTCATACTCAAATGTGTGCTTAAGACAGTAGCACACCAATATATATATATATATATATATATATATATATATATATATATATATATATATATATATATATATATATATATATATATATATATATATATATATATATGTGTGTGTGTGTGTGTGTGTGTGTAAGTATTATTCATTGCTACTCCACTGCACGACAAAGGCCTCAGACATGTCATTGCACTCTTCTTTGTTTATGGTCTTTTTTATGACATTCCATACCAAAAAAATTTTTAGCTCCTCAAACTATGCTCTTTTCTTCCTTCCCCTGATTCTTATATGACTTGCTTACTTCGACATTTCTTTATTTTTATTACCTGGTAGAATATCTTCTACCTTATTTTGTTCTCGTATATATGTTTCTCTTTTTTCTCAGGTATCTTAATATGAACCCTATACAGGCTTCATTCTTGATAGAGAAATTCTTTCAAAATACTGTAATTTTTGTGACTGTACCCATAGAGAAAAATTGACTAAAGAGGAATATGATAAAAAGTAAACATAAAGTAAGTAGAAAATGTACGAAAAACCTTCATGAACAACCATGTCAGATGAAAGCAGCGGCAGCAAAAGTTATATGGGGCCGTTGTAGAAATGAATGAGAAGAATGGACCTCATGGCAAAAATCACCCGTATGATTTTAGAAGGCTTATCAAAAATAAAAGAGAACTGAGCTGATATAAGGATAGTTAATTTTTTTTCAAATAAAAGAGTTGTGTTAGGAAGTGATTCTGTGTGTGATTCTGTTATGTGAAATTGCTTATAATGGGATGTTGGGAGCCGCAACTCCAGCCTGCACAGATGAACGCACTCATAATTTGATTTTGCAAATGCAAAAACTATATCCGTCAGAATATCAACCTGTAGTTAGTGACATTGTCAATAATTATTCCGATGTAATTGCAATTGGAGATGAGCCACTTAGGATGATTGGCAGGCAGATCCAATTAGGTCAAAGCCATATAAAGTACCCATTTATTTCCAGGGAAAGATAGAAAGGGAAATTAATAATTTAAGGGAACAAGGGGTAATTGAGGAGAGCAAATCCCCCTGGGATTCTCCAATTATAGCAGTTAAGAAATATGATGGCTCGGTATAATTGTGTGTTGATTATAGGAAGTTGAATGCAGTCAATAAGGTTCATGCATTTCCATTGCCCTTGATCGCAAGATTACATGTGAAGGTATGGGATAGTAAATATTTCACAAATGTTGATTTAAAATCTGGATATTATCAAATACCCATTCTGGAAGACAGTACGTGTAAAACAGCATTTATAGCTAGCGTCCAACTATTTAAGTTTAATTTTCTTCCTTCGGTGTTAAAATTGCTCCAAGTCATTTCTCTCGAGTAATAATTGTGGTTTTGTCTCCTTTAATTGGCCATAATGTTCTTGTTTATTTAGACGATATCATAATTACAGGAAAAACAGCCGAAGAACATAATAATAATATTTGTAAAATTTTAGAAGCATTGCGACGTAATGGTATGAAAATAAATTTGTCAAAGTGCACATGTTTCTGTAAACAGGTCAAATTTTTAGGTCACATGACAACTCCAGGAGGTATCCAACATTACCCCAGTAAAGTAGCGGCTATTAGAGATTTCCCCAGGCCACGTAACACTAAGGAAGTAGCTGGGTTTCTTGTGCTCGCTGGGTATTACCATAAATTCATATGAGGTTTTGGAAAGATAGCGAGACCCTTAGATATTTTAAAGAAACAAAAAGTAATAAATTGGGGAGGGGTGGAAGAAAGAGCCTTTAACCAATTAAAAGCTGTCTTAACTAGAAATGAATCACTCACATATCCTAAATTTGATTGCCTGGTTTTAGTAACAACAGATACGAGTAGCGTAGTGATTGGTGGAGTAGTTTCTCAACGAGATGATAAAGGCAGAGATCTACCCATTTGTTTTGCTTTGCGGGCATTAAAAACGACAGAAAAGAATTATCATACATTCGATAGAGGGGCTTTGGCTATTCTTTGGGTTCTAGAGAGGCATCGGTTCTTTTTATTAGATCAGTTGATTAAGTTGTGTAGGTATCATCGCCCCTTACGTTATTTGTATTAAGAAAATGATTTAACCTCTTGACAAGCAAGATGGATTGAGAGATTGTTTAAGTTTAATATAAAGGGTTTTTACCACAGAGAAGGTAAAGCTCACAAGGCATCTGATGCTCTCTCTAGAGGTGCAGTAATAGGAGTAACAACTGGGGCACAACAGAGGAACGAAGAACGTAACCTAAATATTGACGACCCCAATCAAAATAGAGAAAATAGAGAACAGGATGGGAATTCTCCCGATGAGCAATCGTAAGACGGGATAAAAGAGAGAGAGAGAGAGAGAGAGAGAGAGAGAGAGAGAGAGAGAGAGAGAGAGAGAGATGAGCGGCGAAGGTGAATATATGTGGGTGGAAGAGGACATGACCAGGGGTTTCCAGAATGAATGCCCAGATGATGCAGGTTTGATTGACTTGGAAGGTTGGGACATAAAGAAGTCCGAGAGGGACAGATAAAAGAGGAATGGATGGAGAGAGTGCGAGCAGAGATTAAAGGGGAATCGAAGAGTTATCCGTCATTTCTGAATGTGCTTCGTGAGAATTATTTTATAGAAAATAATATCTCATGTTGTGCTTACGAGAATAGGGGAGGGGAATTTTGTGCACAGGTAGTGCTTCCTTCCTCTTCAATTAATCGAGCCATCCACATTGAACATGCAAGTCCGTATGCAGGGTATTTAGGGATTGATAGACCATTAAGGAGAGAACGTTAATCCTTCTTTTGGTTAGGAATGAAAAAATCTATAAAGAATTATATAAAAGGTTGTCATGCTTGTAACTGTTTCAAAAGAAAATAAAAACTCTGTACTGGAAGCCAGAAAGTGGCCTGTGATTCCTAATAAATTTTATAGAGTGCATATGGATATGGTAGGACCAGTTCCTACTGGTTTAACACAACACAAGTATATATGTGTATTTGTGGAAGCATTTACTCGGTCCACTCATGCTTACACAATGTTGGATAAATTGGCCATTTCTTAAGCCTAGGCGCTGTGCTCTTTCATCACTAGGTTTGGTTGCACGAAAATTTTGATAAGTGATAATGGTCTTACGTTTATAAATAAGGTGGTGAAATCGGTCACGGACTTGATGAAAATTCAAAACTTTTCAGTGACCGCATAGAGGCCTTCAGCTGACAGCTTATTGGAATCGCATGATAGGAAAGTGGTGCAAATTTTAAGTTACTTAGTGGCTGATGGCTCCCATTATTGGCATGCCATGCTTCCTCCAGCTGAGCTAGCTTTGAATATTGTATATAATGTTTTGCTCAGGGACATGCCTTTCTTTTTAGTGTATGAAGAGGATCCTGTACTACCATATACGGAACTCATTAATTCGTAACAATTGCAAAATTATTCAACTGAGCAATACTGCGTATATTTATAAAATCTATTGACGAGAGTAATGAACATTACTGAAATGTTTTTAAAAAGAGCTAATAAAAAACACAGCTCAAAGTGTGATGGTCGGCTTAAAATCACACCAGTTAAAGTATTTGTGGGAGATCGTGTGTATTTGAAACGATTACAACCTAGGAAACACAAACTAGAGTCAGCGTATTTCGCTCCGTACCGAGTAAAGATGGTTCAATCTAACACAGTTATGATACAAAGCATTATTAATGCCACAGTGTCTGAACATCATCAGGCACACAGCCTACATGTGGTGCCTGACGATGTAGTTTTCAAAAGTGTTCCTCATTACCCCTGCGAACGTGACATTTTTTTTTCATTTGGTGTTGTTGTTGTTTGAACAGACCTCACTTCTTCTTTTGACATATTTTGAATAAACTTGATGATAACAATGTGTTCTTATGTTGATGCTTAATGTATACGTAAAATGTGGTCATTTTGCTGAGTGTGTCAATACATATAACATTGCTGAGTGAACCTAAAAACAATCAAAGGTTAAATAGGTTAGGTGTGATCCATCAGGCGGATACTGTATTATTCATGTATTTATATGATTCCCGGCTGCTGGGCTGGGGCGGTTTCCGAATGTCAAGTGGCTGCGTGATCAAAATTTCAGCCTTGAGGATAGGCAGTGTTAGAGAATGGGTAGATATGAATACCTTTTACTTGATGTTATAAGAGAAGGGCGGGAAGATGAATGATTTTATCGGAAAATACGGCTATTGGTTGATAGTTGCAAGTGCAAGTGTAGAAGTTATCTAAATAAATGGCGAAATTGTGCCGTAAACCCTGACGAGTAAAATCGAGGGTTGAAGGAATGTCTAATCTTACCCCTGTCCCACCCAAAAAGTCCATATTGCTGCAACCAGAAGGATATTGATGAGGTTGTGTAAGATTGATGTTATGATTTTTTTTTAACTTTGAGTATTCTGTATTTTAGTTGTTGAGGTCTTTAGAAGAAAATGAGTGGAATTATCTATATTGCATTGTGTTTGTTTTTACATGCAATACTTCTTTTAAATTTCTTTTTTGTGGAAGAAGTGTTATTTTTTTGAGGGATTTCTACATACAGTATATATGTTTTTTATGCTGCATTTCTGTTGTTTAGTACATGCCATGCCTATTCCGGGTCAGATAGTCTTCCATATATCATTGCTAGTAAAGGCATATGCGCACCTCTCTACCGGAGTAAGGAGCTTTTGGGGTGAGGGAGTAATGTCTTAATTCTTGTATGTATATATGTGTTGTTCCTTAAGGTAAATGGACTCTATAATCATTGGAATACACAAAATCCTATAACTCAGCATGTTGTTGTAGCAAGATTGCATTTTGATAGCAAGGGGTGTTTGGTTGCCTTTGGGCGCTGGAGTAGACAAGGGTCTCACTAGAGAGGGTAGCGGTGTACGGTGTACTCACAACCGAACCTTCTTTAATAAATTAAGAAAACCCATATTCCAGTGTCTCATTAGTCACTAGCATAGGATATATATAATGTATATATATATATATATATATATATATATATATATATATATATATATATATATATATATATATATATATAATATATATATATATATATATATATATATATATATATATATATATATATATATATATATATCTATCTATCTATCTATCTATCTATCTATATATATATATATATATATATATATATATATATATATATATGTATATATATATATATATATATATATATATATATATATATATATATATATATATGTATGTGTGTATATATATATATATATATATATATATATACATACATATATATATATATATATATATATATATATATATATATATATATATATATATATATATATATATGTATATATATATATATATATATATATATATATATATATATATATACATATATTAAATATATATATATACATATATATATATATATATATATATATATATATATACATATATATATATATATATATATATATATATATATATATATATATATGTATATATATATACGTATATATATATATATATATATATATATATATATATATATATATATATATATATATATATATATATATACGTATATATATATATATATATATATATATTTATATATATATATATATTTACATATATACTGTATATATACATATATATAAATATATATATATATATATATATATATATATATATATATATATATTTATATATATATATATATGCGTGTGTGTATGTATATATATATATATATATATATATATATATATATATATATATATTTATATATATGTATATATATTTTTATATATATATATATATATATATATATATATATATATATATATATGTATGTATATATATATATATATATATATATATATATATATTTATATAGATATATATATACTGTATATATATATATATATATATATATATATATATATATATATATATATATAAATATACAGTATATATATATCTATATATATATATATATATATATATATATATATATATATATATATATATATATACATATGTGTGTGTGTATGTATACTCTACATGTATATACTCTACATGTATATAGGTTATAGTTTTGTCAGAGAGGGTAATGAAGAAAGAAACGGAGAAATAAATATCTATATAGAGAGATAAATAGATGTTTTTTAAAATAATTGTTCAATTGAAATTTTCATATGGTTATCACAAAGGACAGTTAATCATTGCATTGAGCAAAAAGTAAATATCTTTTGACAACTAAACTTCGATGATCAAACTAAAACCAGAATTATAATAAAAGACTTTTCAAGCGTTCTAAGACTATTACTTCCCTCATTTACCAAAGATCAGAATTCATTCTAGATTCCTTCGGAATAAATATCATAAAATAATTCATGTAAGGTTTTGCGCTCAATGGACTTTTTTTTTCGTTTACTTGAACGGATTAGGTGATAAAGCTCTATATTGATTGAATAGTCCCTTTCACATTGTTTGAGGTACTAAGATAATTTACTTAATAAATTTTTGGTAGCATGTTACAGGATTCTCTTAATCTTGGTATGAGAATTATTGTCTTAGCGGGATGCATATAAAAATATAAATGTAAATTCTATAAAAAGGGTGAATAAAAACCTTCTCTGCACATTGATAGGAAGAATAGTAAGTGCTGATAGTAATCAAATAAATAGTTTAAGAAATATTTCCGCAACTAGTAAAATTGTATCTGTCATGAAAATCACGTTAACATTTAGAATCTACATCTAATGTCTAAATATAGTTAGTTAATAATAATTATAATAATAATAATATTAATAATAATTATCCTTCTTCTTCTTCTTCTTCTTCTTCTTCTTCTTCTTCTTCTTCTTCTTCTTCTTCTTCTTATCATTATTATTATTATTATTATTATTGTGACCAAATAACTATGCTAACCAATTAAGGCCTACACATCTTTCTGTTATGTTTATCATACATACACCCTCAAGCTAGTAAATCCCAGTGAAAGGAAGAACACATGAAAAAATACTACTGCGCTTTGCGTCCTTTCCAATCCTTTTTCTGAATTCATTCAACGCCCAGCGAAAATAAGCGACAGGACTTGACAGCAACATAATAAAATTCTTCATTTTCTCCTCTAGCATTTTTCGGAATTCCCGACAGAGCCGGCGAAGCAATTAGTGACATCCTTCCGACGGCTTTTAATGGTCTGCTGAGGGTGCTATCATTCCGTTAGAGCCTCACCTGACGCTAAGTGGTTCAAGGAGTTCTTGTATCACTTCTTCGGAAATAAGTTTTAAGCTTATAGTCATGTTATTTCTTTTGAGAGAGAGAGAGAGAGAGAGAGAGAGAGAGAGAGAGAGAGAGAGAGAGAGAGAGAGAGAGAGAGAGATGTAAAATATAGAGGTAGAATATCTGGCAATCTAAATTATCATACAAATTTATATTACAATTTCCCACCCGTTTTAACTCCCCCAATCAATTCATACGATTTTTTCGTGTTGCCTTATCTCACTATACCTATCTCAGAGTAATAAAAATTAAAGTTTTTTCCGACATTAAGTCTATCGAAAATAATATTTTTTTTCCATCTAAGTAGAATATGAGACAGTGTGTTTTCTGTTTAGATCTTAAATTTGTAAATTAGACGAGTTAATTCCCGGGAAACAATTCAGATTTAACCATTGTGTTTTCTGTGTTGCTACAGAAGAATGGATTACAGCAGCCTTAAATAAATCTATTTATGGTACTCACTTAAGGTATTTCTGGTGTTGCAAATTAAGTTTTGAGATTTTTATTAGATTCCCATTTCTTCTCAAATAAAAGTGCTTTTACTTATATAGTACGTTCTTTGAAGAAAGTATGTTGTATAACAATGAAATTGACTCTTGGGCCTGGATATATTCTTTTTTTGGGGGTTTGTCTTTTCTATTATGAAAGACTATCAGTGGAGTCATCAATGGGAGATATGATGGGGTAATTTGATTGATACATCTGAAGCTGAGAGGGATCTTGATGTGCCCATGAATGAATTCAGTGTGTTTGAAGCCAAGGCGATTATAAAATAAGATATGGAAAGCCCCTAGATAAGATTGAACAA
>NC_090741.1:22756275-22773775 GCF_036898095.1 Palaemon carinicauda
GATCTAGCAGACTAGCCCTTGTTGTTGTTCTCGGGGGAGGATTTCCCTGGGAGTAGCAACACCTTCCTTGCTTTGGTTCTTTGGGAGCTGGCAAGTATTGCTGGCCTCCCTCCTTGGATCTCCCTTAGGCTAAGATGAGTTTTCTTGGCCGCGGGTGATCCTTCACTAAAGCAAGGTTGGTAGGACCCTCTTTTGTCCCTTCCCCCTCTATCTTCGTAATGGCCTAGCCATTACAGTACTGTACGTCATTCTACATCTGGACCTAGGATAGGTTAGGATGTGGAATTGACTCAGTCCCTTGCCGGCCGGCAGACTCTGCCGGCCGGCAAGGGTCTTCTGCTTTGAGTGCTGCCCGGACCTCCCTTGGTCCCTCATCCATGCCTGCCTGTAGAGCCAGACGGCATTGGTCAGGAAGCCTGAATTAGATTCTCCCCTTCCTTATATGCACTCTTTCGGATTGCCGGGCTTGGAGGTAGTTTACGCTCCTATCCCGGCATCCATTCTGTTTTCTTCTAGGGCTGTACCCGACCCGGCTGCCGGCCTATGAGGCCGGCAGCCGGGCAGTCGTAGTCCTCTGGTTCTTTTGCTGCCGGCCGGCATCGGTTATTTACCTTTGCCGGTCGGCTAATGTCAGCCCTTGTCTGCCGGTCGCTAGGAGCAGTGGCCGGCAGCCGGGTGCTACCTTGTGTAGCCGACATTGGCTGTTGCCGGCCGGCAGTTACTGCCGGCCGGCACATGCATTTGAACCAGCGTTCTGCCGCCTTATAGCTGTTAAGTAGTATACTTTAAAGCTAGTTTTGGTGTGCCGGCCGGCACATAACCTCCTATACTGTACCAGTATTCTTCAGTATAACATATACTGTAAGAGGAAAACTATAGTTTAAGTTTTGGTACAGCACTGTGTGTTCTAACACTTTTGTGTTGTCTTGCACAGCCCTTTGCTGTTGCCTTACAGATAAGAAAGTGAGTTCTTTCTTGTCTATTATCCAGGATTTTAAAATCATTGCTTAGGTGTGAGCTCCACCTGTTTCCTCTGGAAACTTGGCATTGGTTATTCTAGAAGAGATTAACCATTCGATTTTATTATCTGGAAGGCTGCAACAATTGGTTGTGAGGGAAACACAAGTGTGTGTCTTTCCTTTCTGAATTGGTATGCTAAACTGTGCATATCCAGTGATACATAGTTCACTTGATACTCATGGAAATTTTCTTTTCTTAGCAGGAGGTACGTCCGAAGTGCGGAAGTGCTTTCTGCAACGTCCGCAGTAAGAACCTCTGCGGACATGGATTATGTAGGAGACACGCAGCATGCGCTGTCTCCAAAGGTGAGCTCCGGTATTGGGACCCCCCAGGTATGTACTGTGTGCTCTAACCTGATTACTGAAGCTTTTGATTCCCATAGCACAGCGGAATCAAGGGATATAGCAAGGGGGAAGCTTCGTACCTGGGTAAGGGGCTTCCAGAAGAACACCTCTGGACCTTATCTTCCAAGTGAGAAGATGAGGGCTTACCTTTTCCCTAGGGCATCAGCTGATGCAGTGATTCCCCAGCCTCAAGAGGAGATCCCCCTAGTTCAGATCCAGGTGGATGCTGAAGTGGCGGTCGCCGTGCAAGAAATCCAGATGGGCGACAGGATGTCAGACGTGTCCGAGCGTCTGGAGGAAGACCTCCTGGCAAGAGGCCAGGATGAATATCAAGCCCCAGACATCGTAGAGGAAGAAGTCAACAAGGTGTCGGCTGCTCCGGTTCTGATCAATGAACCTATTCCCTCAACATCGTCCGCTCTCCCAGTAGAGCTGGGACAGGCCCTTTCCTCCATTGTTGGAATGATCCAACAAATGCAGAAGGAGAATCAGGAGAAGGCGGCTGCAATGGAACTGCGGATGCAGGAGCTTGCAGCATCACGTGGGCCCCAGAAAAGGCTCAATGTGAAAGACCTTCCCTTGTGCTCAGATGCTAACCCGTGGAGATATGCCGAGCACATGCCGATGACGACTGGAAAGATCGTCATGTCGGATAAGCTGGGTTCTGTTCCCCTTGAGGAAGTGGAATTCTGGCCCAGCAAAGGGTCATATCCGGACTGTTATGTCCGGTTGAGGAAGGAACCAGCTTCAAAGGAGAAGACAGAGCCGAAGGAGGTCATAGTGATGGACCATGCTAAGGCTCAAGCTTTGCTTTCATCTTCGATGAAAGAGAGGGGCTTCACAAACTCAAAAGTTACTGCATTGAGTAAGAAGCTCCCTTCCTTTGTGTCCTCTCCTGCTAGAGCCTTCCCCTCTTTGCAGAAAGGGTTTGCTGCTGTATTAAAAGCAGTCGAGGCTGGCAAGCCTTACCCCTCCCTGGAGGAGTGTAAACCCTTATCGCTGGCCCTACCCATGGACCAAAAGGACTGGAAGGACGTCCATCTTACCTTCTCAGTCGGGAAGTTGGAGGCTGATATTGCCGGACGTCAGTTCGGTGAGAACCTCCCTAAGCTGTCTGACTTTCTTTTGCGGAGAGAGCTCGAGACAAAAGAAAGACTAGCTGCCTCAATGTCTCTTCAGACCACTCTTGAGACGATGGCAAGTGACCCCAAGGTCCATGAAATGTTCATGGTAGTGGCCAAGATTCATCTGGCCACAGTGACGAAGGATCTTTACAGCTTCGTCAGGGCGAGGAGAGCTTGTAGGGAGTTCGTGTTCACCTCGGCTACGGTGAGGCACGAGCCAAGGAAACTAATCTCCTCCAACATTTGGGGCAAAGACCTTTTCCCTACCGAATTGGTCAAAGAAGTTGTGGATAAGGCCGCCACGGAGAATAGAAATCTTCTCCAAAAGTGGGGCCTGTCTATCAAGAGAAAGTCTTCCCCGGATGAGGGTCCCCAACCGAAGAGGAAGACTAAAAGGCCTAGGCTACCGTCTCGGCCAGCCAAGCCAGTTGAACAGTAACAGCAACAGCAGTTGCCGATGCCTTCAGTGCCCCAGATGGTGGCACAAACCCCGACCACTTTCCAGTGGATACCCCAGGCCGTGTCGACACAGTCCACGGTGTTCACCCCAACGTTCGAAGGGCAGTCTACTTCCTTTCGAGCAAAGCCTAGAGGAGCAGCCAGAGGCTCGTCTAGGCGCCCCTCAAGGGGAAGGGGATTCAGGGGCGGTCGCGGTCGGGGAGGCAAGACCTCAGGACGGCAGTCCAAGTGAGATGATGCCGGTAGGAGGGAGTCTTCAGAATTTTCGGGATCGGTGGACCTTCGATCCCAGGGCCCACAGCCTATTCAAGAACGGACTGGGCTGGAGCTGGTACAGCACTCCACCCTCGTGCCCTCGTTTTTTTCCAACACTTCACCCCCGTTCTGGAGGAGTACGTTCAAGAACTGTTGGAGAAAAATGTGATCCGAAGGGTGAGGTCCATCAAATTCCAAGGGAGGCTGTTTTGTGTTCCTAAGAAAGACTCGGAAAAGCTCAGAGTCATTCTGGACTTGTCGCCACTCAACAAGTTCATAGTGAATTGCAAATTCAAGATGCTAACACTGCAACACATAAGGACCTTACTGCCCAAGAGGGCATTTTCCGTCTCTATAGACTTGTCAGACGCCTATTGGCACGTTCCAATCAACCGTCGACTCTCCCCCTACCTAGGGTTCAAGCTACAACGAAGTCTATACGCCTTCAGAGCCATGCCATTCGGGCTAAATATAGCCCCAAGGATTTTCACGAAGCTTGCGAGCGTAGCTCTCAAACAATTACGCCTAAAGGGAATTCAGGTAGTAGCCTACCTGGACTACTGGCTGGTGTGGGCAGCATCCAAGACAGAATGCTTGCAAGCTTCCAGTCAAGTGATCCAGTTCCTAGAGTATCTAGGCTTCAAGATCAACAGAAAAAAGTCTCTACTTTCTCCATCTCAAAAGTTCCAGTGGCTGGGAATCCACTGGGACTTAATGTCACATCGTTTCTCCATCCCGGCGAAGAGAAGGAAGGAGATAGCGGGTTCTGTCAAGAGACTTCTAGATTCCGAAAGGATATCAACACGCAAACAGGAGAGGGTACTGGGCTCTCTCCAGTTTGCTTCGTTGACAGACCCAGTGCTAAGAGCACAGCTAAAGGATGCAACCGTCGGTGACGATTCACTCAGACACCTCAAAGGAGGGACAGGGAGGTCACTCATCGGAAAAAAGTCCAGGGGACTTGGTCTAAGCTATTCAAGACCTTTCACATAAACTTTCTAGAAGCTATGGCAGTGTTCCTTACCCTAAAAGAAAGTCTCCCCGCGTCACTCGATCCACATAAGGTTGGTGATGGACAGCGAGGTAGTTGTGAGATGCTTTAATCGACAAGGATCGAGGTCACCACCTCTCAACCAGGTGATGTTGGCCATCTTCCGATTGGCGGAAAAGAAGAAGTGGTACCTGTCGGCAGTTCACCTTCAAGGAGTCCGCAATATATATATATATATATATATATATATATATATATATATATATATAAGAGAGAGAGAGAGAGAGAGAGAGAGAGAGAGAGAGAGAGAGAGAGAGAGAGAGAGAGAGAGAGAGAGAGAGAGAGGGGAATATTGCATTTTATCAGCCTCACATACAAAAATATTGAACAACTTCATTAGAAAAATTAAACTTTCTGACTGCGTCTGTTGTTTCCCTACTTTCCATAGAAAAAAACCTTAGTAATAGTGTTTTAGATGAAAATTAGATAGAAGCAAAACGAAGAAATAAACCTCACATTAGGCAACAATAGAATTTCAATCCAAATTAACGTAAAACCTTTGGATCTAATATTCAAAAATCATCTCAATTGTAAAAGCTCAAGCAATATATATGAAATTCAAATGTAATAATGCTCTAATCCTAATGAAAATGTATGTCTAATATAATATTGGGTGCAAGGAGGTCAACTCTGATGATCTATAAGGCATTAGTGTTATCGAGAATAGATTATGGTAGCCAAATATATGGATCAGAATCTGAAGCCACAGTACTTATGAAATAATTAGATCCAATAAACATTGAAGGTCTAACACTATATAGTTTAGTTTTTAGATCCCCCCCCAAATACCTCAGTGCTATGTGGAAGTTATGAGCCACTCAGGTCCCTACATCGAGATTCTGTATCCACATAAAGTGCTTTAATGATCCTATCCACTAATTCTGCAACAAAGAGGCTATTCAACCGCAGGTATAGATTCATAAATAATCCTTCCTCCACCTCGGACCTAAAAGAAAAAATCTTTATTATCTATCAAAGAAATATAGTTTTACGAATAGTCACCATGCGCCAGCGGTAGCACCTAACCCATTAAGTGCACATCGCTCAGTGGTAGTTGCCCAGCCTTCTGGGTCAAGTGCACAAACCTCCATGGACGTCAAGATGGCTTCCACTACCTCAAAAGTATTACCACAGCCAGAATCCCCAATCAGGTAAATATTTCCTAGAGATGGTTACCAAGCCTTTTGGGTCAAGTGCGCGACTTGTTGAAGTTCGAGCACCATCCTCTAAGTAAGTCAATATGGCTCTTACCATTTCAAACGTATAGATTCAAGTAAAATCTCTACCTGGCCTAATGGAGATTGGTAAACAAGAGCTTCCAAAGAGGAAAAGGTTTCCCCTTGCCATGACCTTCATAAACACCCAGTAAGTGCCTTCCCTCTCAAAATCCTAAGACTAGTTTATACAAAGATAATAATGAGAAAGAAAAGAAAAAACGGTGACCCAGTGAAGTTTCCATCTTTAGGCATTACATGGCTTCATCTGAGAGGTCAAAAAATACAAATGAGACAAATAAAAATAACAATAAAAGACAATGTCCATCATCCAGTGGAATGGCAGAGGTGTAAATAGTAGTATTGATCAAATAAAAATTCAACCATGGACTGAGACGCTAAGATAATTTGTATACAAGAAACTAAGATCAGCAACAAGTCACTTAATACTGAGCTTAATTATAATTTTTGTAGATCCCCTCCTCTGCAAGCTGCAAGAGTTTTATTATTCACAATTCTGTAAAAATTTAAACCATCCCCCTTAATACACTACTACAGGCATGTGCTGCTAGAACTCATATTGAGAAAAATATCAATCTATACTTACAATATCTTAAACCCTTTTTAGAACAATACCTCTTAAACCTCGCTTGAAATTCAAGAAGTTCTAAACTCAAGGACCTCCAGGACCTGATCAAACTGCTCACTGTCCCTTTTATTTCAATGAACGATTTTTATGCAAAACATAATTTATGGTGCGGAAATGTATGTAATAGGTAGGGTAATCTTGTTGAAAAATTAACAGAAAACTATGATCAAATAATAATGAATGATGGTTCTTCAACTATGCATGATGTATTCCACAACTCGACATCAGTCATAGATTTGTCAATCTCATCCTCATCCATTAGATTGGATTACCTTTGGTCAGTCATTCAACACAACATGGCAGTGACCATTGGCCAATAATGTTGAATTATGCCCACAATATTCCTTTTTTGTGTCCACCGAAATGGAAGATAGATGAGGTAGATTGCACATCTTATGAGAACATTGCACACACCGACAGAAAGTGTGGTTTCTTTACATCTCCAGTGGATGCTTATCAACACCTTTCAAATATTATTCATGATAATACTAGCAAGTGTATGCTTAAAGCACGTGGTTCACGTCATTCCTTGGTAGAGTAAAGAATGTGCTAATTCAAGGAAAGTGACCAAAACTTGCTTCAGGAGATACATAAAAATTAACTATGAAATAGATGGAGTAGCGTACGTCAGAGCCTGCCCCCCCCCCAAAAAAAAATAACTTTTAAAAAAGGAATGACACCATCTAGGAGGAGATATATATCTAATTTGAGCTTCCATGGATCTCCTAATTCATGGTGTACTTGAATTATAATTCCCGGCCACGAGTCTGGTAAAGACCCAGAGCTGCCATCTAGTTATATGCCTATAGTCTTGAGTAGTTTTATATGCCATTTATTTGAGAGAATGATCTACAACAGATTTGTGTGGTATATAGAATAATAATAATAAAAAAAAAGGTTTTCTCAAACAGGCACTTTGGTTTTAAGAAGAACCGAAGTACGCTAGACCCTTTGCCGATGTTATCAAGGCGAGTTTCAAATGCCTTTTCAAATGAATAATAGGAAGTGGATGTCTTTATTTACCTCAAAAAGGTATATGGCACCACCTGAGGGGTGGTATTTTAAAGCAGTTGGTATCACGGGTTATAATAGGACTTATGTTTTCTTTTATTAAAGTTTTTTTTTCTTTGTTTTACCAAACTGTTCAATTAAAGTAAGAGCAGGGTCAAAACTAACTTCACCCTACTTGCAAGAAGAAGATGTTCCCCAAGATGGCGTACAAAGTGTGACCTGACTTGTTGTTGCTACCAATAGTCTCATGCGTCACTTACCTCCTGGTATATAAGGGTTACTATTTGTCAATGATTTTGGAGTTTATTGTAGTTGATTATCTGCACTATAAGCATGCCCAAAACTTCTAATCGCTATCAATGCTGTTTCGGCATGGACAAATTCTCGGGGATAAATTAACTCTCCTCAGAAGACTAGAGCATTTCTTTTGCTCATACCTGTATACAAGAAGACATCCTCACTCTTTTCTTAACTGACTGTATTTGGCCATATGAGGATAATATCAAGTTTCTTGGGGGTAATTTTAGGCAAGATGATTTCCCTTGGTCTTTATATAAATGACCTATCCATCAAGGTTATTGAGTCATTGAACATCTTGAAAATTTTTAACAATTTGATTGGGAGGCTGATAGAGAAAGTTTACTTAGAATTTATACATCTTTCTGTCTGAGCAAGTTAGACTATGCATGTCAAATTTATGTGTCAGCTACTAAGACTTTACTTGAAACACTTGGTGTTGTTAATAATGTGGAGCCTAACATCTGCACTGCTGCATACAGAATATCTACGGTTGATAGTCTGTATGTCCATATATATTGTCTCTTGCAGACTATCAACGAGAGATGTTCTTTATGAACCAGTGCAGATGCGGTCCTTTGGGTCAATAGGCGTAGGAGGAAATGATGATTATTATGATGATAGTATGTATACGGATTATGGCATGCATCCTCTTTATACCCACAAGGGGAGTAGAGTTCAAGGATTTTAGCTAGGTCTCTTGCTATTTGAAACAATCTTAACCTTAAGTATGTTAGTGCCCAAGCCTTTGGAGGTAGAGGTGAAAAATTATGCTAAATAATTAGGTTTCTTAACCACACAGATATCAGAGGTAGGATATCCCAAGTCTCCCAGTTGGTGCAATCCACCTGTTGAATTATGTTTTACGGGTGCTCAAAATCATAAAAAAAAAAATATCTTTTTTTATGGATGGTTCCAAATCAGCAGCAGGAGTTGGAAGACCAGTGCAGTTGTGATTGTGGTCATGGATATTGTTTTTAAACGCAACTTCTATCCTCGTGTTCAGTATTTACTGCTGAGCTGTATGTATTAATTCTTGCAGTGCGACATATTTTTTAAAATGGTATTCAAAATACTTTTTTATAAAAAAAATGTCAGATTCCAATAATGTTTTACTCCCATCTAAAAAATTACGCCCTACTATCATCTAGTACAAGACGACTGGTTAGTACTAGTGCAGTCCAGGAACAATATAAATGTTCAATGAAAAAGACCTTAATATTAAGATAAATTTTAGCTGTAAGAATATGTGGCAGGCTCAATGGTCTGAACTGACTACTTATACAAAATTTAAACAAATTCTCCTTTCGCTGCATAAATGGTCTTCTTGTAATTCTACATATAAGGGAGATAACATAATTTTATCTATGCTACATATTAGCAATGCACATGGAACCCACAAATATTTAATGAAGATTTGGGAATGTAGACAGTTCCATTTTTGTAATACCTATTAAGTGACAGTGGATATTGATATTATTTTAGTATATAGTCCTGTTTTTAATCTTCAGAGGAGTACACATTAACTGTAGAACAAACGTTTGAGGGATATACTGAGGCAAAATTGTAATGCCTTGCATTAAAAAAAATTATACAGATTATTAGGTTATATCACAACTTTTGATTATTTCAGAATTAGATCTTATTGTACAGGAGTGGTGTGATTGGATTTATAGGCTAACATGATACCAAATGGTGTGAGTGTATGGCTATGGCTGATTAATTTGTATCATATAGCACTGAATGGCTTTTGATGCCCTAGAGATTAATTTAAGGCCTAGTTTTAAAATCCTTTCCTATTCTATCCCATCCTATCCAATCCTATCCCTAAATTACTTGCATTGTCCACATTGCAAGAAAAGAACCCCGTTGTAGTATTTATACCGATGGCTCTAAATCTTCAATGGGTGCTGGATGTGCTACAGTGCCCCAGACAAAATAAGTCAGTGAAGCATCGGTATCTACACCTGAACTATTATCCATTATATTAGTAGTTGAGATTACTTATGTTATTGAAGATAGGGTGAATAATAAGTTTGTGATTTATGCTGATTCAAGAAGTGCCACGAGAACACTAAATGTTTTCACTCAAAAGATTCAATTTGTATTGAAAATAGAGATCAATTAGAGGTTTCACTTCCTTGTGTGTAAAATGAAAATTTGCTGGATCCTTGTCTATTTCTGAGTAATAAAAAAGCCAAATGCTGCAGCTAGATCATCAATCTACTTATCGATACAAGATTTCAAACTACTCGTGAGGGATTATATAAGCCTCTTTAAACATTTCGTATCTACAAAATGCCCAGCCCTGTGGCATAATGAAACTTTTGAAAATAAGTTAGAATAAGTTAAGCCAATTGGTTCTCTATGGGAATCATCACTCCAAAACAAGATGATCACTCAAGTAATATTAACATGATTGCTATAGTTCACACAAAACTAATGTATGGGTATTTGATGTAGTCAACTCGTGAAGGAGTTTGTAGTTGCAATGAGCGTGACTGTATCTTAAGTATAAAAATTTTTTTTAGCCTCTGAAAGTTTGTGAATGAAAGAGTATGATGTTATAGTGAGAAAAGTTTCATTTACCTTTTATCACTCTTAGAATTTCTCAATTTTAGGATTTTAACTTTTTTAAGAAAAGTAAGTTTCATAGATAAAATTTAAATATCTATTTACCACAGACTTATGCTTTATAATTCCTTTGATATTTCCAATTATACTGTACCTAAGATCTGTTTGATTTTATTGATTTATTTAACATTAATGTAAATAACATTTATTCTTCGACGTTAATCGGCCCCTCTATGTAGGAGTCGATTTTGACGACTGGGGCTGGTTAATTTAATTTTAGTACACTGTTAAACATTTGCATTAAAAAAAAAGGGTGTAAATCCTGGAATATATGTTGTTGGGTATTTATCTTTTTAAAACAGACATATTGACGTAAAGGAGTGATGTTACGGTCACCAACCCGTGAAGGATAATTTCAAACAAGGGTAAAAATTATGGTAACCTGTATTTTACTGAAATACGGCTGAAAAAAAAAGTGTATTTTTACGACAAACTTCCAATTAAAGTTACGGTTTTTATACAAGTGTAATGTTGATAATGTGGTTCTTGTTCCTGTTCATCTTGGTCTTGTTTATGTGATTAAAGAAAACCTGCAAATATATTTGAAGTCCATCTTAACAGGTCCTCAGAATACAAGAGATGCAGCTTAGACGCATTATAATGAACAAATTATTTAAACGTCCTACGAGATTTAAGGTATCAGGACGGGTGAACCTGTGGCCGTTAATTTCTAGAAAACTGGCAGTAAGACTGTTCAAAAGTTCTAAGTAAAGGTAAGTAGACAATAAGATATAGAAACGGATGTCCTATGAGTAGTGTAAAAAATACAGTGGATAGATAAAAAAATAATGATAATAATTAAATTTGTTCCACTCACTTGCATCTTCATTTCGGATATCAATGCTTTCATATAAGATAAAAACCAAAAATTTTAAAGATTTGAAAAGAAGTCTCAACCGTTATCATATAAAACTTTTTTTCATTGTATTTAAATCTTTGATATGAAAGAGAAAAGAAAATTAGAAGGAAGCTGCAACGTAACTTCAAAAAGTCGGTATAGATATTTCGAGTATTTGTTTCTAATGAACCATATTTAGTTCAGGGTTTTATACAAAATATTGCATATTTGTATTACATTCTACGTGCTACTGTCAACCTTTTATGAATTTATATTGCTATGATATTGTTTTGTTATGAGTGGATATTGCAAATTATTTATTATATATTTTTAATTATAACATGGTCTTAAATGATTTTATTCTGATGATTTTGATATCAGTAAATTATAAAGAAGTCTTAGAGCTCTTCATATTACTTCAGATTTTTCCTAATTAGGTAAAGTGTTACAATAGCTTCTTGACTATTTGGTTACACTGTATAAATATACACACACACACACACACACACACACACATATATATATATATATATATATATAAATATATATATATATATATATATATATATATATATATATATATATATATATATATATATATATATATACATATTTACACACACACACACATATATATATATATATATATATATATATATATATATATATATATATATATATATATATATATATTTACACACACACACATATATATATATATATATATATATATATATATATATATATATACATATATATATATATATATATATATATATATATATATACATATATATATGTATATATATATATATATATATATATATATATATATATATATGAGCCTGGATTTATTTGATTTTACGCTTATCCATTTTCTTATTCTATTGCTGTTAATAGATATTAACATCAGCCATTTATTTCTAACATCAAGTACAGTCAAAGATGATATATTTTTGGACAAAATGAAATATTGTGGTATGTAGAGCAAGACACCTTAATAAAAAAGAATGCAAGTGTTTTTTTTTTTTTTTTTGTAATGCAAGGTTATATTCTTTTTATATATATATTTTTTTTACTCATATATTTATATACTCATGGTTGATGTATGATAACCTTCTTGTTTTACCTTGTAAGTATTGCTACTGAGGAATATAAAATCATTTCCACATATAATAGATCTGCTTAGAGTGATTCACTTGTTTCTAGGAACATTGAAATAAAGTGGATTTTAAGGACTTAAGAAGAATAGTGTTTAACGTAATATGAAATGCGGCCACCGGCACCCCAAGACATCAGCCCCGGATTCTCTCCCGTCGAGTCATTGCATAAGTGTTCTGTCTGCCCTTCATAAGTCTCATCATTATTTTGTTCGTCTTCTGAGTTCCCATGCCGATATTGTAATAGATGATCCCAATTTTTCAAATTTGATAAACATTCGCAATTGCAAACTTCCCTGCCTAGCGACTTGCTGAACTTATGGTTCAAACCCCGTTCAAACTCGATATTTTCTTATGATCTCTGCCCCCTCACCATCCGTGTGAGGTAAGGATGGTGGGTTTGGGAGAGTTTATAGTTCTACCTGCTGAGTCATCAGAAGCCATCGCTTGGTCCTAGCTTTGGTTGAGAGAGGGGTTTTGGGCACTGATCTATTATGTAGTTTTGGCCAGTCTCGAGGGCATTGTCACCGTCCTTTGCCTCTGTTATTAGCCATGGGAAATTTGATTAGATTCTAGGAATGATTGGCTCAAAGGTCAAAGTGACGCAAAAGGGAAAACATCCAATTCTTACATCGTGGTCAATCTTTTTCCTATTTGCATGAAACTACTGCCAAATGTTCATAATTCAATTGAATATCTTGTGATGTGTCCTTATGGAATGTATGCTCTCTACGGAGTGCCATTTTTAGGTAATTATCTTGTATAGAGGAAATTGTAAATACCATCAAATACTGTTTATTGGTCGGAAATTTTCCATACAAATGCCTGATTATGCGTGACAGATAAAATCTTGTTGTTATGATGCAGTTTGCTTTCACATAAACAAATCAAACATTGCATGTTATTATGCAAATAGATTATCAAATTGTTTATAAAACCATAAAACCCTATTTTTCATAGTCACTTGAGAATTCATTTTGTATATGAAGCATTATTCTTAAAACTTCGTAAGCATTAGAAATATTGAGCAAACCTTAAGTCTCCATTGTGGGATGAATTAATGAACAATAGACCAGCAAGAATATATCACCGTAATTGAAAGAAGGATTCTTTTGCAAATATTTAATAATCAGCATTTTAGCGAAAAGTTTAAAATGCCAGATTCTCTCTCTCAGAATGAATTGCTCAATTCTTTTAATTATGAAACCATATTTTTTCTTATTTTATAAATGACCCATTGCTATTTCTAAACAACCCATCTAGGTTTTTACCTCTTCGACCTGATCGGTAATAATAGATAACAAATTGTATAAAACATGAACTGTCATCATTATAAAAATAGAACCAAAGGAAGAAGTATTTCTAAGTTTAAATCATAGTATCTATGCTTTATTCGCCTCCTTGCAGTGTTTTCCTAAGTTTTGTTTAGTGTTTAGGGATGAATGTGGTGCCAGGGACTATGAAAAACCAAAGAAGGGAACTCAAAAGGAAATACCACGAGAAAAACCAAGCGTTTTCCTTCGCGTTTGTGTAACCAGCATGACATCAAATAAGACATGAATCATTGTTGTTGACACCAAGAACAATTACTTCAATGAAAAGTCTCTAGATATCTGTGCACACTCAATCGTATATATTGCACTTCAGGGTCAGTTCAGTTTCATATAACTGGCATTTCTATAACAAATGGTAATACTTTAAAGGAACAGCGTATCAATAACAATTAATAATATGTTACTTTTTCCTTTTTCCGAATCGTTTTATGGTTGTATTTCACGCAACGGAATAACATGGAAAGTTCCATTTGGTGTGAATATAAATTCAGAATTCCTATTATATTCTCTTTCAATGGTCCAGAAAGTTTTGATAGTTTTCACAATAACTTCGTTGGGTGCAGTAAGGAAATATGTTTTATTCCGTGTCTTCTTCAATCTTCTCCAGGACATAAATCTAAATTGAAAGAATAAAGTTACTACATAGATTGATATTAGAAACTAACATAGTAGGGGATTGGGAAATGTGGATAAAAAATATGTTTGCATTTGTACACATAAACTTATTTAAAAAGCAAGTGAACTGTATTATCTATTTTCTTATGAACTATGTATTCATGTCTGTAGTTTTGCTATTTTAGATTCCTTTGGAAAACATTTAGGGAAATATGTTGTGATATTTTTTTTAGGCTTGTTGATTTTGTCTAATTAATACTAAAAGGTTATGAAATATATAATGATCGGTAAACAATCCATAGATGGAATAAGTTGGATCCCTTCTGGGTTCTCCTATGTTACAGGTAGTAGGTTGGCCAGGGCACCAGACACTCGTTGAGATACTACCGCTTGGGAGTTAATAGGATATTTGATTGGACAGACATTACTATATTGGATCCTTCCCTCTGGTTACGGCTTACTTATCATATAACCACACATAAAAAAGAATAGGCTGGCCTATTCTTTACATATTCTCTATATATTCTCCTGTGTCCTCATACACCTTGCAAGACCGACATTAACAAACGATTCTTCTTCGCTCAAAGAGCTAACTACTGCACTGTAAATATTCCGAGACTATTTTCCTCAGGGTAAATGAAAAAGAGACTCTTAAGCTATGGTAAGCATTGTTCTCTAGTCTTGGGTAGTGCCTTAGCCTCTGCACCATGGTCTTCCATTATCAAGAGATAGAGTTCTCGCTTGAGGGTACACTCGGGCACACTATTTTATCCTATTTCTCTTCCATTTGTTTTATATTTTAAATTTTTATAATTAAATATGAAAAAAATAATTTTAATGTTGTTACTTTTATTAAGATATTTCAATGTTCATTACTTCTCTCTTAGTTTATTTATTTCATTATTTCCTTTCTTCACTGGACTATATTTCCATTTTAAAGCCACTAGGCTTATAGCATCCTAGTTTTCCAGCTAGGGTTGTAGCTTAGCAAATAATAATAATAATAATAATAATAATAATAATAATAATAATAATAATAATAATAATAATAATAATATTGTTCCACGGGTACAGTAAGGTATGATAATAATAATAATAATAATAATAATATTAATAATAATAATAATAATAAAAATAAGATAATATTGTTCCACGGGTACAGTAAGGTACATTTTTATATTTTCTATTTTAAAGACACGGAAATTTAACCAGTATTTTTGGAAGGGAGGCCTGATACATAATTACTATTTTCTTTCAAAATCATTTATTCGTCCTGATATTTTGTTCCAATAACTAAAGCAATTGACAGAGTAACGCTGAATTCCACATATCTATAAAAAAAAATTAATATCAAAGTAATTTTTCGTCCCTTCGAGATAAAAGAAATATAATATTCTTCAGACCGTTAATTTATAGTAAATTTGTAGGTAAAAGAAATGACAATTCCTTTTTTTTCTGCTTGTACCTTAGAATATATCTAACACGCTTATTTTATAATCAAATCAAAGAGAACCAATAATGATAAAAAGTTTTCAATTCAATTTTTTCTTCCAAATTGATAAATTATCGAAGATAAACTGGGGTGTTTGCATTGCTATTAAAAATATCCAGGGTGATTACAATCTTCTGGCCATTACTGTATGAGTGTTTTTCAGATTCTTCAGCCCACAAAACGTCCAGTCTCGTCCCCGAGTATGTTGCTAGAAATAGTCTCTTGAGGTGACGGATCCTAGACAAGTCTCCACTCGGTAACTGACGAACTCGTAACTTTGTTAATAAGTGGAAACAATGTTATGGTTAATGGCAGTGGAAATATGCATTCGCGTCTGGATACTGACTAATTAATTAGCCTAAGGGGCAAGAGTTCAAAGTTTTAAAGACTACTCATGAGGAGTAGAGGAGAAAGAGCAGAAAATATAGGAACACCGTAAGTCCCCTCCACCCAAGGTAGGACAAGTGATGCAGAGGAAATGCCCACAAGAACGGATAAGTTACAGACATTACTCGGATATTTCTGAGTTCAGCTAGCTTTAACCATCGATCCATGAATTGCAAGTCACTGAGGCTTCTAGTAGGCTCTTTGGAAGGGTTGTGTAAATGAATTGAAATGTTTATTCATTAAGGTTGTCATTTTTTAAAATGACATCTTAATTCAGCTGTTCATTTAGTGTTACGAGACAAGATTGAACCGAAACGACATCAAAAATCTTCAATTGCTAACTCATCACTGAGTTCCTTTCTCTTCTTATAGTTTTCTTTAATTAAGTATTCTCACGCAATAAAATATATTTAAAGGACTGGAAGAATTTTTTTTTTCTTTAACATTATCAAACAAATACCGCAATTCTTCTCCTGCTAGTTTTCACACATAAATATATATCCTTAAAATCTAAACATTTAGGTATTAGGCTCCATATTATGATGCCTTTTTATTCACGAGCTAATTCAGTACAGTACCCATAGCACCGAAGGCACACCTCTTTACCTTTCTTAAATTATTTTACAACCTGGCGTTTTTGCACTTCACAAAATAAGAGTCGAGAAGAAATCCCAGAATATTTATGTCAATGACACCCATCCTTATGTAAGCTGAATCATAATATTGATTCATTAATTAAGTTTTCTGTCTTCCGTTAGGACGTAATTGGTGAAAAAGAAGTTTTTTTTTTTTTCTTTTTTTTTTTTTGCATAAAAAATATTAGACACAGGGTAAGAAGGAAAGACACAGGATGGGATAAATATTTTCGCTCATTAAGCCTTTTCCTGTGCTTAAAGACCTAATGTTCGAAGACGTTTCTATAAAAATATTATAAGAATGGATTAATAATTCAATCCTTGATTAAAATGATTATCCTGAAATAAAAAAAAGTAAAAGTTAGAATATATTATTTCTCCATCATTAAAATAGAATCACTCCACTCAAATCCTCGTGAGTGTGTGTAATTGTCATACGAATAAGGAACATCTCCTCTGTTAAGGGCCATTGGTGGAATACGATGGTAATAATGTTATTGTATACCCTGTTGTTATACGTCCTGGCTGGTTTTGTGCGACTTAAAAATTGTTGCTCAAGGATTGCTTCCTGGCAATGAGGACTACTTCTGACTGAGGAATGGAATTGTTTATTTCTCAAAATTTATAGTTCAAGACTTCTTTTGATCAATTCCAAAGAAAATACAAATTCTAGGATAAACATTTATCAACGGATATAAAATGGACTAGATTCCTTTCAAAGAGTTTTTTTTCTTTATTTTGTTGTTGTTGTTGTTGTTAATGAGCAACAACTAATTTACAGGTGTGTGTTTGTGCTCTATGAATGTGTGTGTGTATGTGTGTGTATTTTACCATTTTTTTTATATCTAATAGCTAAAAGAATTATAGATATATATATATATATATATATATATATATATATATATATATATATATATATATGTATGTATATATATATATATATATATATATATATATATATATATATATATATATATATAT
>NC_090741.1:22778775-22796275 GCF_036898095.1 Palaemon carinicauda
TGGCGGGAATGTCTGGCAGTAAACGGTGATAATGGTTCATTATGTCCAAGAACTCTTGCAGTGTTTTAATGATCAAAAGCGTGTGGAAATTCTGAATGCCTGCTTCTTTCTCAAAAAGGGAGTGGATTCCTTTAGGTTTTATGCGGTGCCTTTGAAACGTTCTTTCATTGGCGCTGAAGGTAAGCTTGTCATACCAGAGTACAATGCCATTCAGTTGTAGACAGTCAAGTACAATGCATAGGGGATTGAAAAGGGGCACAAGCATTATGAAGGCCAGAACAGTAGTAAGTGAAGGTGTATGTACCAAATGGATTGGTGATGATGGTTTTTGGGATATTTTCTGGGATAATGGAAACCTTATAATACCCCTTCAGAAGGTCGAGCGTGGAAAAAAAGTTGATCTGTGCTAGTAAGTGGTTACGTTGGCGATGTTTGGTAAGTAGTTGTAATCCATTTCTTTTTTCATTTTCAGGCACCTATTACCTCTACATGCATGTAAGGAGCCATCTTTCTTCAAGATGATATGCAAGGGTGACGACTATGGGAGTCAGGCCTTTTGGCAAAGGCCAATTTCTTCCATTTTGGTCAATGTTTGTTTAGCGGCAACCAATGGAACCAATGCCAGACAACTGAATCTGACGAACCATGGGGGACATGTCTTAATATAGTGATAAATAGCGTGTTTGACATGAAAAGTGGGCATTTGGCAAAGTTCTAGATGGAAGACTTCCATGTACGACATGAGGACATGGATGTAGGCATTCGATGGTGCAATGATGTGGAGAGTGAGGTTGAAGGGGATGGGTTGAAGAGGTATTGATGACTAAATGTCTGCATTGGCTAGCACTCGGTGAGCAACATCAACTAGGATGTGGAAATGTGAGAAGAAATACACACCAATCACTGGCAATGTGACGTCTGCAAAAAGAAACTTCCAATGGCATTTGGCACTTCAAAATGATAGTGGTAGATTTTCGTAAACTTGGGTTAGGATCGAGGATCCCTTAGACAGACTGGGCCGTGTCTTGAAGAGTGGTCTTGGTAGAAGAGAATGGCAAACACCTGTCAGCCAAAAATCTCACACCTGTACCTGCATTCTGTAAAAAGAAAGGATTAGTGATGGCCTTCTTACACCTATTTTAGTCACTGGTAATCATTCGCACATTTCTTCGCAGCAGCTCCATATTTGGAGTTGAAGTAGTATAACTGTGACTGTTGAGTGACAGAAAGTGGCTTTAGAGGTCGCTTCTGCACGTCACGGGATGGACGTCTGTGTCCTACTCCATTCTTTTAAATTTTGGTCATTGTTGAATAATTTTCATGACCATCAGGAGAGCAGGTGTTGATAGAGATTATGAAGGTAGTAAAGTTGCTACCCATAAGTACACCATCTTAGATCCTCGGGTCTTTCATGGTCAAATTATCAACATAGGGTATGGTAGTACATACAGGTTTGAGTAATCTTCACACCTAAAGCGCACAAAGTAGTTTCACCTCCCGAGGAAAGCCTACTGTACTAGGTTATAGGCGAGCAATCCTGGTCATTTCACTGAGGGCTAGCAAAGCCTTTTGGTCCCTCAACAGTAATATAGAGAGCTGAAATAGGTTGGCTATATGAATGGTTGGCAATGGTGAGTACTGCTCCAGCAGGTATGTTTCAAAGATGTCGTACACTATTGGGCTGTCCCCTTGTTCAAGAGCCAATTGGAATCATCCAGAAAAGTATCCTCGAAGATCCCTGCGACAACATAGTCTGCTTTTGTGGTTGAGTGAGTCACACTCTCAAAGGAAAGCTGGACTTCAGCATGCTTTGAACAGGCGAAAGATTTTCCGCTGGCGAATGGTAGCAGTATCGAAGAGGCAGGTTTGGTGGACGGCATTGAAATAGTAAGACTCAGCAGTAGTAGGAATCTGGGAGGTAGCTGGTTGTCCGGTGGTCACTAGTTTGCGAGTGAATCATTAGGTTATAACTGAAAGGTGAGGCAACTAACCGTATTTCAACAGATACAGAGCTCATATACCAGATTTTAAGAGCAAGAAGGTCACAAATATTCAAACAGAGTTATTCCTGTAAAAGCAAGGTTACTGAGGTTCTATTATTAGTGAGGGGGAGAGATAGATATATAGAAAAAATATCGTTGCAGTGTACGATCGTGTGTGAAACACGTGAGGCACAATGGACTAAAATTCATTTAATAATAGATGGAGGAGATTTCATAGTAGTAAAACTAGCTGAACTTTACACAAAATTACTGCAAGAATGCTCCATACTAAGAGCGTGGAAAATTTTTTTCATCAAACTAATTCAAAAGGAGTAAGACAAAAGACCTGAAAAATTACCTGCCAGCAAGCTTATGTAATAAAATAGAATATTTACAAAGATCATTTTAGATCAACAAGAAATACAGCTAGACTTTAATCAACCAAGAGAGCAGGAATGATTTAGAAGCAGGTATTCAGTAAGTGAATATATCCATGTTACTAACCAGGTAATGGAAAAATTATAGAGTAAGATAGACCATTATGTGCACCATTAATAGACTTTCAGAAAGCTCTTGATTCTATAAAAAATTAACATAATGAAAGTCTTTCAAAGATAAGGAATAGAGCAATCTTATTTAAGAACATTTGAAGATGGTCTATACAGAAAGTACTGTACTACAATTCCAAGACTACATGAAGATGCTGATAAAATTGTGATCGAGAAGGGAGACCCCATCTCTCCTAAATTATCCAGAGCATGCCTAGAAGACGTTTTTGAGATTTTAAACTGTGAAAAATTTATGGAGAATACAATAGTAACTCAAGATTTGCAGATGGCAGGGCTCTCTTTGTGAATCGTGGATGTAATTGCAAAATGATAGAGATTTCAATAGAGAAAACAGAAATGTAGGACGGAGAACAATTTTTTATTTGAACTAAGTTAATGTTAAGTGAAAATGCAGAGACATCAAACATGACTTAAGAACGAACCTCTTTAGATTTTCAATGAATATACATACTTAGGAGAGCCTGTATATGTTTCCCCAGGATACAAGACCAAAATTAAATAAAGTGAAAGCATGTGATGAAGAGTTTGTTTTAAACAAAATGAGATTATGACAGATTAAACAGAACCTTCAATAAAAGGACAAGGGTTTAATCAGATGATCCTTCCAATATTAACTAATGCATTAGAGACTATGAGCCTTACTAAAGCCTCGGAGCATAAGCTTGTTACAACTCAAAGAGTTATCGAAAGAATAATGATGGGAATAACACTAGGAGACAGAAGAAGAGAAACATTGATATGGGCGCAAAGTAAAGTGAAGCAAAAATAAAAAAAAAATAAAAATGGAATGAAGAGGATATAATGGATTGAAGAACTAAGAAAGTTTATGGGTGTGGAATGGCATAAATAATGAATAGAAGGACACAAGTCAAGGGATATGACTGAGTCCTTTATTCTGCAGTGCAAGCTAATCCTAAGATAAATTTCCTTGACTCAAAAATCCCATTGGCGTTTTTATTAATTTCATAAAATTGTTGTGTTGTAAGGACATCGTCTTACCTGCCGTGTTTTCTCCTCCTGGACACTTTTTTGATAATTGTAACTTTATTATTTGTTCCATGCAGTGGATTTTTGTATCATGATGCTGCGCTTTTTGAGAGCTTTCTTTTATAGTATAATACTGTATATTTCCTTAGGCTACCGCCTTCATATTTGTTGATTTATTTTGAATGAGAACACAATGGTTTGGGTGGTTGGAAATGTTTTCCTCCCGGACTACTAATCCGTCCGCACTCTGTAATATAGTGACCGTTGCAAATTAAGTAAATTGTCAGTCTTGCTGTCCTCACAACTGGTACCCCGGAGATGTTGGAAACACATAGCAGTTTTGGCTTGCCATTACCGGACTAATTACGGCTGTGTTTCCTTTGTATATCTCCTTTTGCCATTAACGTTCAACAACATCTTTTGGCTTTATCACACATTTCAGTTTTGTGAGGCAGCAACAATGAATATATCTGACTTGAACCACTCATGCCCTTGGCCAGATACATCAACTGACCATGACGAAACCACCCAGCTCATCGTGCATAGCAACCACTTAGCTGCACCCAAAGTCAAGCAGCCACCATTCTCACAGCACAAAACCGCCTGCTGGTTCCTGAGAGCGGACGTACTCTTCAGGGTGGCCAAGCTAAACGACCCCTGCGCAAAAGCAGACATCGTACTGACCTCCATCCCTGAGGAGGTATTTGATAAGATCTCCACTTGGCTCGACGCTCACTCTGGTCAGATATCCTACAACGCACCTGCGAACCAAACTGATTAATATTTACTCACTTTCCATCTCGGCAAGGGCAAAGAATGTCCTTGATATCAGCAATAGACCCATGGGCGACACCTCTCCCGTAGTAGCATGGGATGAACTGGTTGGACTTCTCATGTTGCCCAAGGCTGCCGCCAATGGATGTTGACGAGATATAAGCCTATCTCGTGAAATATTCCATCGACGCCTTCCGTAGGCCGTGAGAGCCAAGCTCACCGATACCAACACCCTGTCGATGAACGTCATCCGGTCAAGGGCACAAAAGTTATATGAAGCCTCTAAGGCCTTCTGCCATGGCGCATCATCCTCCTTCAGCTTGTCATCCTTCGATTCTTCGGCGGCGCCCTCTGTTGACAACGATGAACTCCTCGCCCTGATGAAGAGGAAACCTACGCAGCCGATTCAGCAAAACCATAGACCGAACCCGACTTGGTGTTTCTACCACCAGCAGTTTTTGAGCAAAGCAATAAAATGCAGGTCCCCCTGCAAGTTCCCGAAGATATTTCGACGCAAGACACCGCCGACAGCAGATCAGAGCAAGATTGGATTCTACATCCTCGACGCTGTATCCAACCGTAGGCTTATGGTTGATACCGGCTGCATGCAATAAACTTTTCCTCCCTCACAGGCCGAACTAAACTGGGCATCTAGCAGTGATGCTAAAACGTTCCTTCAAAGACATGGAATGGATGGGCATATGCATGAAGGCGTCCAGCCCATGGGCATCTCCACTCCACATGGTGAAGAATCCGGACGGGACACGAAGGCCCTGCCGTGACTACTGCAGCCTTAACCTCATCACAACACCAGACCACTACCCTCTACCGAACATGCAAGACCTCACTAGCGCCCTTCATGGAAAAAACCTTTTACTAAAATGGACCTTCTTAAATCGTACTTCCAGGTTCCTGTGTTCCAAGAGGACGTGCCTAAGACCACTATCATAATGCCGTTCGCCTCCAATACCTTCTAAAATCCAGCCTTCGGCCTATGGAACGCTGGGGCCACGTTTCAACAATTGATGGACAGCATCCTGTGGGACCTACCGTTCTGCATCTGCTACGTAGACGACATCTTAATCTGCTCCAGAGCGAAAGAGGAACACTGGAGACACGTCCGCGCTGTGCTGAAACGCCTTTAGGAGAATGGTTTGATCATGCTCTTTGACTAGTGCACATTCGGCACCGAGAGAGTGGACTTCCTCGGACATCAATTATCCCCAGCATGCGTGAAGCCTACAACGACCAAGGTGGACGCTGTGAAAACCTTCCTAACCCCAACAACCATCCGGCACCTTCAGGAGTTTTAGGGGATGGTAAAGTACAACCGTCGATTCATCCCCAATATAACCCACATCCTGACTCCCCTCAACGACCTCCTGAAGGGAAAAGCCAAGAAGTTCATCTGGGGTCCCCTGCAGCAATGTGCCTTCAACAGGACGAAGGCTGCCCTAGCCAAAGCCACCACCCGGGTGTACCACGACGACAGCGACCCCCTGAATTAAACTACCAACGCCAGCTACGTCGCCTGTGGTGCTGTCTTCGAACAGATCGTCAACGGTTACCCGCAGCCCTTGGCCTTCTTCAGCAAGAAACTAAAACCTGCAAAAACCAGGTACAGCACATTCGACAGGGAGCTCCTCGCCATCTGTCTCGCCACCCGCCACTTTAGATATATGCTCGAAAGGATCTCCTTTGCCATCGTGACGGAGCAGAAGCCCCGGATCCATGCTTTCATGAAGTCTTCAGATGCATGGGCCTCTCGGCAACAGTGACACCTGGCAGCCATTGCGTAATTCAGCTGCACTATCAGCTATGTACCAGGGAAGAAGAACCCTGTCACCGATGCCATCTCTAGGATCGAGATCAACTACGCCAACCTCGCCGTAGAACAGTAGAACGACCCAGAGCCACACGACTATTGTACGGCAGCATCAATGCTAGAGATGAAGGAAATTCCCCTCAGCCCGGCACGGAAAACCATACTCTGCGACACCAGCACGGGGCACCCACATCCATGGACTCCCAACTCCTGTAGAAGGAAGATCTTCGACATCATCCACGGATTATCACACCCCTCGGGTCGCACTACAGCCCGTCTTCCATCCGAGAAATTCATCTGGGCTGGAATCAAGGAAGATGCCCATGAGTGGGCGAGAACCTGTATTAATTGCCAGACGAGTAAGGAGTCAGGAGTCGATGATTTTCCCTAACCCAAGAGACGATTCGGACAAATCCCCATGAAGATCGTGGGACTTCTGCTGCCTCCAGGTTCTGCAAGATACTTCCTGACAATTGTCGTCCGCTCCACTAGATGGTTGGAAGCAAATCCAATGCCCGAAGTAAACCACCTGCGCCGAAGCTCTCCTGTTGCTTCGGTGTCCCCGATTATATCACGACGGACCGAGGTTCTTCTTTCTTGTCAGAGATCTTGTTTTCTCTGGCAAAACTGATGGAAACAACACTCCACAGCACCACGGCATACAACCCTGCAGCGAACAGCATGGTTGAGAGAACTCATCGCACACTCAAAGCAGCCCTGATGGCGAGATGTACGGAGGGATATTGGAAAGCGCAACTCTCATGGGTCCTCCTTGGCCTTCCCACCACTCTCATGGTATAGACGGCCAATCTTCTCCTGCGGAGAAGGTCTAAGATGAGGCGCTTACAGTCCCTGGCGTGTTCTTTCCTGCAACTACGGATGAAATCAAACTAGATCACCTGAGAGAGATCGCCGGGAAATTCAGACCATGCCTGAAAATATACAAGGACAGGACCAGACACTTCATGCCCAAGAACCTAGACGACTGCGACTACGTCCTCATCTGGGTCAATGCTCACCGCCAACCCCGAGTAGACCTTATCACAGCCCTTATGAGGTCATCAGAAGAACAGCCAAATCTTTCCTCTTGAATGTCGACGGACAAGAAGATTGGGTGACGATTGACCGATAAAAACCAGCGTACCTTGGAAGCAACAAGATCACTGCGGACCCTAGTAGACCCAGGATTCCACCTAAGACCAAATATTCCACCATATGTGAGTAAACCACGCAACGACAGGGGAAAACTTTTCCTCCGAAGCAGAACAGCCTTCCCCTCCGTTCAAGCACCAGTTTAGGACAACGTCGTCCTCCACGATACAGGGATTAATCTCATCATCTATCTCCGATACTTCCTGTCTTCGGGGGGGGGGGGGTTACTTGTAAGGACATCGTCTTACCCGCTGTGTTTCCTCCCCTGGTCTCTTTTCTGATAATTGTAACTTTATTATTTGTTCCACGCAATGGATTTTTTTTATCACGATGTTGCGCTCTTTAAGATATTTATTTTCATGTTTAATGCTGTATATTTCCCTGGGCTACCTCCTTGGTATTTGCTAATTTATTTTGAATTAAAACACAAAGATTTTGGCAGTTGGAAATGTTTCTCTCCCGGGCTACTTATCTGTTCGCACTCTGTAATATAGTGACCGTTGCAAGTTCAGTAAACTGTCAGTCTCTCTCAACTCGTCTTGCTGTCCTCACAGTGTCCTTATTAGCAAAATGACATACGTCTTACAAAGCTTGGTTACTAGAAGTCATGAAATATCACTTGAGGTTAGGCTCAAGATAAATAGAAGAAAGACATGATGAGAATGCATTATGAAATGGTAGAGGATATATTATTGGAAGGCGAAAGGATCAATAAGGTTTAATTATTTAAATACTTACGAACTATGATCTCTAATACAGGGTCTTTAAAATTTAAGTTTAATGAAAGTTTGATAAGAGCAAATCAGACAATGGCTAGATTAAGTAAAATTTGGGAAAACTATTCGCCTGAAATTACATATAAAACTCTGTCTATATATGAGTTTAGTGAGATCAATGTTACTGTATGGACATGAGTAGTGGTTTAAAAATGAAACTTTACCCAACAGATTTTGTAGATTTGTGAACAAAGCCCTGAGAAGACTGTTGGGAGTTAAATGGCAGGACAGGAGTAGAAATAAAACTATAAGAGAGATTACTTAATTGTCATAGCTAGATGAGATTATGGTGATGGGGAGGTGGAAATTGTTTAGGCATGCCCTTCACACTCCACAAGAGAGATTAGTTCAGCAAACTTCGAACTGGGCTCCACGAGGAACTAAAAGAGTTGGAAGACTCAGGCCTACATGGCTGAGGACTATAAAGCAAGAAGTTGGAGACGATGAATGGAGAAGTATTGGTTTAAAAACTCAAGATAGAGACGACTTGTGAAATCTAACAGACCCCCTTTCCATCAATTGGCGTAGGAGATTATGATGATGATTCTTAATTTTTAACACTCCCGTTTATAATAAATTTTTAAGATAAGATGGGTTTACTCGAGGAACTTTTAACTACTTACACACGTCGCATGCTAATTGATTTTGAATTCGATATGAAAACCGTTATTTTATCTAAAACTCTATCCATGATAACTACAGTAAACATGTATTCACTTAAAACTACATTGCTGAGCTCTCCAGTATGAAAAAATACAATTATACCGTCGCTCATATTTATCAGAAAATAGTAAGCATGTGGATTTATTGATAATATCAATTACACAAATATTAGGGAAAAGATAATAAGGAAAATTCCTTCCTACATATTATTCATGGCGTTAGACGAAATGAGAAAGGGTGGGAATAATTCCCGCTAGTTTATTCCTAATAGAACCATCGAGTTGACGTCACGCAGTCAGTTCATTCTTCGTCTTTTAATCTTGAGATATCGTGAACCAATTAGTGAGGTATATAGACTGAAGCCATCATTTTTTTTATGACGAGAGAAAAAGAGAGAAACAAGCATCGAAAACAGAGTCCTGAGAGACAAAGAGGAAAATCTCTGGATTCGAGAAATCAATTTACAAAATCTTGTTGTCAGAATGAGAATGCCAGCCAGCTACGCAATATAGTATGGGATTATTGAAATTGTTTTGTAGAGTCAAACTGTAGTTTCGTAATTGCCAGTTCAACAGGTTTGTTAGTTTGCTTCAAATTCTCTACAAACATAAGCCTCTTAGTGGAAATGGACCTGGAGGTTTCATCAAGGGTGTCATGTCATCGACTGGGGGGACGTCAGAATATCTGGTCTCTATATACATACGTGTGTTATGAAATTGTTGCTGTGCAAAGTCTGATATGCATTGCTTTGTTTTGGAACTTGGAAGTGGATGTTTGGCCGTTTTTATATAGACCAAAATTTTGCTTCACATTTTAAACAAAATTTAGTTGGTTAACTAATTAACTTCTTATTCTAGTTTAAGAAATGACCATAAGAGCTTAAATTTTGGAAATCATTGATTAAAGTGACTCACTCATAATGGTCCGTTATATTTTTCGCCCATAACAAGCTGATGATTTTATTGTCAGTCCATGAGGTATCCTATAGCCGGTTGTTTAACAATTAAATACAACATTAGGACAAAGATGCTACTTTATGTTAATGTTCTGTTAGTATTTTTAGACAAAACTTTGTTCACTATTCGAGAGATTCCATTCTGTCTTACCTAAAAAAAAGGAAAAAAAAAAAGTGTATAGCTGGCGGATTTTTTTAAAATTTATTCGATTATATTTTTTAAGTAGGATTCAGTACCCAAGTAATTGTTAATATTTTTTTTTCTACATATTGATCTAAAAATAACAAAACAATCATTTCGGAAGAACAGTTTCATTAGATTTATCCGCATATCAAATGGTTTGATTTCAATTGCAAAAGTACAAAAAACATGAATTCGACAAGTACTAAGTAAAGAAGAATTGTCACTGACTTTTATCTTCCTTCGTGGCTAAATGATATTATCAGTGTCATGCCAGCTTAGTGGAACAAGGTTCGATTCGCGGCCGGTCAGAAGCAATTGTCTTTGAGTGGTTTCACCTTGGGACTCTTATCCCAAGGTCGTTAACAGAATCCAGGCATTAAGGTATCCCTGTTAATATTCATTTGTATATTTTCCCAATATGAATTTTTGAAAACTTTTAAGCATGCTGTGAATAATTTATGAGAAATGGGGTCACCTTTTTAACAAGGAATTATACAGTTTTAGGATTGCTGTGCATCCTGTAAAGATATCTTCAAATGTTCTAACATGAGATTCATCTATTCCTTGTATATGAAGGGTTTTCATCACTGCGGATTTTTTAACACAATCAAGAACTAGCTTTCCCATGATCTATAAATACCGGACATAGTGGATTATTATAATCTGTGTATTTTTCCATGAGCTGATTAATTACATGGATATGGTCACTTGTTGAATACCTATTTCTAAAGCCTGGCTACTCTCTTGGTTAAAGTCTAGCTGCCTTTCTATTCGACCTAATATGATCTTTGTAAATGTTTTATATATTACGTAGAGTAAAGTTATTGAGTGGTAATTTTTCATTTCTTTGGTCTCCCTCCTCGTTTATTAGTATAATGTTGAAGTTTTTCCAGACACTATGTATAGAACCTTCTTGTAAATATTTAGTGTAGAGTTCTTTGAGTTTTACTGCTATAAAGTCTCCTCAGCCTTTTATTAAATCAATTGTTAGACCATCTTCTCCTTCTGGTTTGCCTCTTATCACCCCTTTAATGTTTTCTTTACATCTCTTAATGTTGTTTGTTATCTGCTAATGTGTTTCATTATTTTTATTTATTAAGTTATTTCATATATCACTATTGTATAGCTTTTGGTACGTTTGTGCTTGATGTTTTGGATAGTTCTGCTAATTCTTTTAAATTTCTTGAATTTAACCCTCATTTGCCCTCTTTTCTTTATTATGCTTCTGGTCTTTCCAAATAGTTATTTTTTATCTTGTTTAGGACCTTTTCCACCTATCTCTTGTGCTGATTTGGTTGAAATACGGTCCCTTTCTTCTTTACTTACTTCCATTTCATCATGTAGCTGAGAGTATCTATTTTGTATTGCTCAACTAAGATCATGAGGTTTTTTATTTCATCAAAGAAGTGTTTATTTATTTTGAATAATTTTTCTTCCTCTTCCTTAGATCTAAACGATTTTCTTTTATGATCGCCTGACTTTAACTTATTTAACACTGTTACAGCATTAACTAAATTGACTTTTTCACTAAGAATGAAAATTCATTAATTTTTTTGGTTTCACCATTTCGGCTTCTCCATGTCCATTATCTATTTTCCTTTTATAAAGTAAGGTGTTTGTTAATTCTTTGTGCCCACTCCAGATCTATCTATCACAGTTTTTTTCCTTTTCTTTTGACTTACTTTAGCATTGAAATCGCCCAAAACAAATGAAGACGGGGTATTCATTTTTTTTTTCATGGATTTATCCAGATCTTCATAAAAAGACTATTTTTCGTGTTGTGTATGGGTAGTTGTTGGTGCATACGTTTATACTTCTATTTTGTTTGATAATTAATCCTACAATTCAGTCTCCAGTACTACAATTTTTTTCTATGTAACATGCATGATTTTTATAATAAAAAAAAAAATCAATTTTATTTGGTTTCTTTTATATCTTCTGAAGCAAAATATATGGCCTTCTTTTAACCATGAAAGATTCCCATGATTTCCTAATTTCCCTCAATCTATTATATTCCAATTTATTCATTTAAGCTCTTCTAGTAACACAGCAAGATCTTCTTCCTTAGATAGTGCCCTGACGTTTTATGTTGCAAGGTTCAGTTTCCAAATGTTGCCAGTTCTTGTCCGGAGATTTTTAGCACCCCTTCAGTGGGATATACCTGCCTGCCACCTTAGGCAGATGTTTCACTGCCGGTGGAGACTAAGGATCGAGACTGGATTATGATATAGGTCTGGGGTTTGGTCAGTTTTTCATCAAGTATGAAGCATTGTGAAAGAGAGTTTGTGGATTCACTTGGTTTTGTCATTCGAGTTTTGTTCTGAGTTTTTGTGGGAATCGTGGAAAAGATTGGTAGCAGGATGGAAGTAAATAAAGAGAGACGTTTGTGAAGATGAGAGAATTGGCTGATAGAAGTCTTTTAGGATGGGGAGAAGAGAGGTGGGTTGAGGGTTAAGTTACAAGGAAGGTAGAGAAAATGTTCCTGACAAAAAAAAAAAAGAAGGTGATTAGAATATTTAAGTTGGTTTATAGTCCTTTTTGATGTCAAACTTCGTAAATGGATATTTGTTGATGAATTATTCTCAGAAAATTTAAGATAGACTGATTTGAGAAGGCTATTCCATAAATTCTTATTGATGCTGTTTGTAGACACGTAGGACTAAGGCTATTTCTAATTTCAATAATAAGTCAACGATTCAAGTCTATTCAGACAGACTTACTTAAGTTATGTATTAGTTTCAAACACACCTACTAACGTAAGTGAATATTGTATGCTGTTCTTGAGGACAAAAAGTGCATTCAATCGGATTATTACCTATAATTACTAGATTTTATTGATGGAGATTTTTAATGGAGATGTACTAATGAAGAGGAAAAACATAACTCTTTGGCAATCAAGTATTTTCTGAGTAAAGGTTTGAGATGTAATAAAGGGTAATTAATAGTTCAGTGACAATTATGATATTGTAGTGTGAATCCAAAATTGTTAATTTTAGCTGTTACCAGATTTAGGAGTCATTTTGCTCATTAGGTGGTTGAATCATTTGATCTTCAGAAGTAAAAATATTTTGTGATTTCTTTTTATTAACAAGTTGACATAGGTCTCGGTCAGTAGTTAATATATATCTGATCTATTTTAGTGTTGTTACTGATTATGAAATGTTATTTTTTTTATCAATTACGTAAAAATATTTTTTTTTTTTTTTACTTTTTTTTTTTAGTATTCCCAGATTTCCTTTCCTCGCTGAGCTACTTTCCCTGTTGTATACTTGGGTTTGGAGCATTCTGGTTTCTAAAACAGAGTTGTAGTATGGCTAAAGAGAATATAAAAATAAAAGGACACTGATATCGACATGAAAATCTATTAACAAACATAAAAATTAACATTGCACGCCATGAAGAGCATCCAAGCCACTCCCGTGATGGACGTTTTGAAGAAGTTTACTGTCTTTTATTCCTACCAATGCCCAGTCCTTGGAATGACGACTATGAGACTTTGGAAAGGTTCGTCTTACCATGTTCAACAGGGAGCCATCTTAACGAGAGAAGGCCTTAATGTAGTCACTCGGCTTCATTACGTAGTATAACTTCCTTGTTGAAGTCTTTTGACGACTCTCTAACTTGGGGAAACTTATCAATTAGTTCAAATCTAAATTTCTCTTTCTTTTTGACTGCTGCTCCTCAATATTACTCTAACATCCTCTCAATTTTAACAAATTTCTTCCACCTTCCTATTCAAACTGTCCTAACATATATGTCTTTGTTTATAAATGCAATATTTCCCTAAAGGGTGTTGATATTTCCATACTCGTTATTACTGCCTGCTTGGATAAATGAAAGAAAGTATCATAGTTAGGAGGTAATTGCATTCAAATTTATATGTGAGATTATCGATTGATTTTAGCCATTCCAAAGATGGTTTGAACATTGTTTGGTGGAACTATTTTCAAATGTTGGGTTATCAAAGTTCGGTGTGATTTAATCCTTGAGCTAGCACTCTCTGATTCTGACCGAAAGCCCATCATTATAGATATGGAGATGATTATTCAATATTTTCTTTGTATCAGTTCTAACAGGCGGGTTTAGTTTGCACCTGTGCCTCTATATTAGTTTTGGTGATATCCCACGGTAAGTTATGGAATGGACCATTTGCGGAGTATAATCTCATTGTGCTGATAGTGGAGAATACAAATTTCCTTTCCAATGCATAATACTTTCTTGATATCCTCAAGGAGGTGAACCAACCATACAACCAAAACTAATCAACAAAGCCCCATCTTTGGTTATGGACCCTTTGAAAAATGACGCCCCATCCCCTGGATATACTAACTCCCCTTGGCACGGTTGATGACCTCTAGCAATTCAATAAGAATTAAATTCTGTTCATGACTTAGGAACAAATGTAGATCATGCTTTCTAATATTCGTATATCAAGTAATTAAGGTGACACAGGGTAGCTAAGAATCCTACACGTTACCCAAATATTATTAGACATAGCCTTTGAAATATAAAATTTAATCAAAGAGATTAGAATGAGGCTCCAAGATGACACATAATCTTGATGAAGTGTTAAATGAAATCTGTAATATAATGAATATATAGATGAATAATCTCAATATCAAGGGCCTTCTTTGTGATGGGGTACCAAAGAATCTAGATGTATAAAATGTTGCAGATTGCATTGATAGAGATATAAAGGTGGTTGTGGCTTCCTAGTTAAAGCCAAAAACACCAATGTGGCTTATTGCTCAATGTGGAACGGGTGCAAAAAATTGTTTTAGGATCTGCTAATTTTTCAGAAGAAAATAGGAACCAATGCACCTGGAGATATATCTTAGTATGTAAAAAAAAAAAATATTAATTACCCCATACATGCCAAATCATACACAATTATTCTTATAAAAAACAAAATGTGATGGTATGAAGTTGGTTGTCAAACCTCCATTAAACTTCAGCTATGGGAAAGGGGTGGTTTATAATAGTGAATTGTATAAACTTACAGAAGAGGAGGTACTAGTCATGTTCCCATCAATAATGAGGAAAGTGCATACAGTCCGTGGAACATCAACAATCATTCTCACTCGGTAAGATGGTGAAGTACCTTTCAAAATTGACATTGAAAATGAAAGGGTTAAAGTTCGGTCTTTCAAACAGAAGCTCTTGCAATGTATTAATTGTTTTACATTTGCGAATCCTTCTAAAATTCGCTAGAAGAAAAAAGAAATAACACTTCCATAGAACTTTACTATGCAAAATGTACACTTGAGGCCAAGTATTTAAACTGTAATTTGAATCATAAATTCACTGATAGGAGCTGACAGCAATTTGAGTTACAAGAAGCAGCCGTCAATAAATTCAATATTGAACATGTAATTGTGGGGAATGCCTAGAGACTGCTGAATAAATCAACAAGCTATGCAAAGGCATTGAAATCAGGAGGAAAAATACCAAAAAAGACATCCAATCCACCTAGTTCTGATGAGGCAAGAATCATGCTTCATGAGTCTTTGCCCCTGCGTATCAACAATAATGGAATGCCCACCTCTATTCAACCTTTGTCTCCCATTACAAAGGATAGTACTATCCTCCCTCTGACTAGATCTTTGCCTGAGTTGATGGGGATTAACTTAAAAATTGTGTTTATCCGATGTACCTGTATTTGAGGAGATGCTAAAACCTGAGACCTAACTACCTCTTAATTGGAAAAGAGAGATACCATATCTCTCCCTCGCTTCGTTAAAGAACAGTAAAGTTTTAACATGGAATAGATGTGATGTTTTGTTTGTTGATAGTTTGAACAAACTATCAGATAATGTTTGGGTCATAGTAGTATCAGTATTCATATACGGGGATGCAGAACTATTCTTGCGCTGAAATTTAGCCCTCGGATTCCATGGGTATATCGTTTTCATAGACACAAGACTGCTTTTTGTCCGATTTGGCGGCCACTATGATTAAAGTGGTTTTGATGTATTCATGACATTCTTTTATTCCCATCAACCGGATTTGGCATGCACTTAGGTCAATCTAACCTTAGCGGTACAATCCTATTGTGGTTGGGTGGGGAGTTGAAATCTAGGAGGCAGCTATCACAGTTGTCATTAGTGGAGGAATTAGTGAATTAATGAAAGTATAGTAGGTTCTCTTTTGGGATGTCAGAGAGTCTATTGGTTTTTCCCCTTTCCCCAAACTTATTTCTTTTCGAATACTTCATTCATCTTTATCACCATCCCCACCAAGAAAATTAATTAGTGAAATAGATGTTTGTTGTACCATAGAACCAATTGGAGAACCACAGACACTGTTGATGACAAATGCTACATCGACTATGGAAATTTCTGGTGACGAACTAAGCTCTAAATATGGATCACCATAAAAAATACTTGGTGTCTAATGTTATCACACTGGAGCCTTCTGTCCCCTCTTTCCCGGGAGCCCATTGGGTTAAAAATATTTGGGGAGAAAATGTAAATATGAACGTTCTCTATTGTGTGGATATACCCGGTCATAGGAATAATGAAACAATTTGTAAAAGGATTGCAGAACAATTTAAAAGTATTGATAATGCCATTGACCTTTTGAATAGAACTTTTCATACAGCAGGAGTCAATTCTATTCCAAGAAACACAGGGTTATTCAAACGACGACCAGTACCCTGGTTTTCTTCAGAACACCCTACATGCACAGAGCAACAAGAAAATCTTTTAACTCAATTACGTAGACACCTTACGCAACACGATTTAATTATATACAAATAATGGGGAGTATGGTTCCACTGTGCAATGCAAGAAGCTAGGCAACAGTCTTGAATATCTTTTGTTTCTTCAGTCAACAGTAGAACACTACCACCTTCTGTATGGAGTAAAAGAAAAAACATAGCAAGCAAATTTATTCCCAACCAATGAATGGATCAAATGATGTTAGTAAAGCCATGGCCGATCATTTCTCCTATGTATTATGGAAGACTGAAGTAGTTCCTGGTTACCAATATAGAAGCATTGAAGAATGGAAAATATTAGATTTTACAACAAAAAAGGAGGAAACGTATAATGCTCAATTTATTGAAAGAGAATTTTATTCCGTATTTGCTGCTTGCAATAATTCAGCCCTAGGATCTAATGGAATTCCATATGCAATAGTTAAAAGTATACCTGTTAATACTAAGTCATCTATGTTAAGCATTATTAACCGAATATGGCCATATCATAGTTATCCAAGTGCTTGGAGCTAGCCATTATTTTGGCATTTCTAAAATCTGGTAAGAATAAATTTCTAGAAGAAAACTATCAACCAATTGCAATGTCTTTTTTTTAAGATCTTGGAGAAGAGGGTCAATGCATGATTGGTGGGATACCTAAAAAGAAAGGTATTTTATCACTTATCCAGTGCAGATTCAGAAAAAAACTTATGTGTTGGTATAACCTGAGTCCTCTATTTATAAAGCATTTGCTTCTAAACCACCATGTAAAATTTTCTCAACATTAAAAATGCATATGATACTCTACGGAGATTTGGTATACTTAAAACAATTCATAATTTGGGATTGGGGGGAGAGTTACAATCGTTCAAACAAGCATTTGTTTTACATAGATTTTTTTAAGTTAGAGTATGTAAGACTGTCAGAAAAGAAATG
>NC_090741.1:22801275-22803775 GCF_036898095.1 Palaemon carinicauda
AGTTTCTAAATGGGTGGCTGGTGCCTTGGCCAACCTACTTGTGTACGGAGAATAAATTAGTTTCCGCTTTGATACTTTTTGTTTAAAAGTCTAGACCTAATCGATTACTTACCAATACAGTATTCTTGACAAAATATATATATATATATATATATATATATATATATATATATAAAATGGACTTTTCAATGTTGAATTTACTTCCATTCACTAATTGCCAACATAATTACGTATTTTACTTTTATATCGAAATATTTATCATGAAATTTTAGAATTTTAATAAGTGTATACATAGATATTTCATAAATGAGAAGTGACTTTTCTAAAACACTCTATAATAATATATTTAAAGGAGTAATAATTCATGAGAAAACATGACACCGAAAAATCTATATATATCACATAATTTGCAATGGTATGTAAATGAGATATAACAGGCAATGGTCATACCAAGTGAATGATTAAATGACATCTTCCTGAAAGACAGTTTCAAACACCTTTGAAAGGAAAAAAAAATCCAAAGCACCTCATTTTCATCTTGAAAGTTGGGCAATTGTCAATTTGAGGACCCTTGACGCCAATGTTAGTTACAAGTTCAAACTTTCCATGAATGTTTTATTTAGTTGAACAGGCTGACATGAGTCTGTCTTTATAATTTATATACGACATGAATGGTATAACAGTATTAGTGATCGTTGGGTATTTAATAATCTTTATTTATTACTTGTCATATAGATTATCTGTTTCCTCACTCTGTTTCTTAACTTGGGTTTATAGCATCGTGCTTTTCCAGCTAGGATAGTAGGCTAGCTTATAATAATAATAATAATAATAATAATAATAATAATAATAATAATAATATAATAGTAATAATAATAATAATAATAATAATAATAATAATAATAATAATAATAATAATAATAATAATAATAATAATAATAATAATAATAATAATAATGACGATGAAGAAGTGGTGTCGTCCAAAAAATTACAATTTTCATGGCAACTTTTTGAGTTTTTTATATAACACACTTTTTATAATAAAAATATTTTCTAGATACAAAGTGAGTATGGTTCAAAACTTAAATCATTTACATTTATAACTACATCAGCGACACCGTCTCACCGTATCACCATTTTGTTTAATAATCCGTATATTAAGACATTTGAATAATAATTATTTCCAACTATTGACGACGGTTCTCTTCAAAGGAAATTGAGATTGTGCAATGATAATTTGATTAAACTGCCAAGGCAAATTTTAATGAAAGAAATATAGATTTGAATTCTTAGCTTTTCCAAAAACTCCTCATATTTCTATGATAGTTGCTATATTTTTAAGCATTTATTTATTTTACAAAATCATATGTGAATGAATAACTGATGGCCTATCAAAAAAAAAAAAATAATAATAATAATAACTGCATATACTATGCTTAGTTACTATCTAAAGGAAATCTAAAATCTCATCTCTTCAAAAACTACAGCATGAAGTAGAGAAATACGTAAAATAATCGCGATTTGGTTGAGAGAATATTGCCGCTAGATTTTTTTTTCCATTAGATGTAAACTTCGTTCCCGGGTCAGTACAGTCATTTTACATTAATTTTTGCAAACATGACACAACTCTTCATCACGGAAATTATAGTTTTTTTGTGAAGTGCTGTATCAATGATATAATATTGTCCAACACTCGTATATTTGTTATAATGATAATAGTAATAGTGTTCATAATATTCATAATACATACATATACCAAGGCACTTCCCCCAATTTTGGGGGGTAGCCAACATCAACAAATGAAAAAAAACAAAAAAGGGGACCTCTACTCTCTACGTTCCTCCCAACCTAACAACGGACTCAACTGAGTTCAGCTGGTACTGCTAGGGTGCCACAGCCCACTCTCCCACATTATCCACAACAGATGAAGCTTCATAATGCTGAATCCCCTACTGCTGCTACCTCCGCGGTCATCTAAGGCATCGGAGGAAGCAGCAGGGCCTACCGGAACTGTGTCACAATCGCTCGCCATTCATTCCTATTTCTAGCACGCTCTCTTGCCTCTCTCACATCTATCCTCCTATCACCCAGAGCTTCCTTCACTCCATATATCCACCCAAACCTTGGTCTTCCTCTTGTACTTCTCCCATCAAATCTTGCATTCATCACCTTCTTTAGCAGACAGCCATTTTCCATTCTCTCAACATGGCCAAACCACCTCAACACATTCATATCCACTCTAGCTGCTAACTCATTTCTTACACTCGTTCTCACTCTCACCACTTCGTTCCTAACCTTATCTACTCGAGATACACCAGTCATACTCCTTAGACACTTCATCTCAAACACATTCAATTTTTGTCTCTCCATCACTTTAATTCCCCACTATTCATAATAACAAAGTGAAAAAAAAATAAAAACTAAGATTCCTTTAGTAACCATGCTTCAGATATATCTAATATATCTTTTTTTGTTATTAAAAAGCTGCCTATAATTTTAT
>NC_090741.1:22816275-22821275 GCF_036898095.1 Palaemon carinicauda
GGGTAATAGCTGGAAGAAATAATGTTGTTAAAGCAAGATAAATATATGATAGACATTCAAAGTTTCCAATTGTTAATATTGGATCTAATAGCATATATAATTTCAGTTTTTGCCCTCTAAATGGATTCCCAATAACAAGAAAAAGGGAAAAGATTCGAGGAGGAAAGTGGGTATATCCATTGTGAGAGCAGTAGAACAATTTAATGAAAGGCTAGAAACCAGGGAAAGAGAAAAGAATATCTATAAGAATTCGCACTTGAGAAAAGAGACAGGATTTGCGGCAACTAAGAGTTATCAAGGATAGAGAGGGAAATATATCGCAGAAGGATGAAGGCATAAAGATGATATGGAAAGAATATTTTGACCAAAAATTGAATACTTTAATGAGAGAGAAAAGCTGGGAGATCCACCAAGAATGGAGGGGACAGTGATGGAAATATGGAAATATGGAAGTGAAGCAGTCATTGAGTGATATGGAAAGGGATAAAGCACCAGATCCTTCTAAGCTTCAAAACTAAACTGTCTAGATACTAGCTACAAAATAGGAAGACTGGTGGAAAGAGTTATTAAGAGCAATAGGAGAAGAGAAACTAACGTCTAAAGACTTGGAGGAGAGTCTGGTGGTATTTATATTTAGACAGAAAGGTGATGTCCTGGAGTGTAATAGCTACAGAGATTAAACAAATAAAATATGGTTAGAAAGTCTTTGAAAGGGTACTAGATGGGAAATTGAGAGAAAATGTAAACCTTAGGAAACAGCAATATGGATTCAAGAGAGGAGGAGGGACGGTGGATGCAATCTTTATATTAAGGCAGGAAAAGAGGCTATAGGGAAACCAGAAGTTTTTGGGGGGAGGGCATTTTGTAGATCTAGAGGTAGCTTGTGATAGAATTCCTAGGCAAGTTATGTGTTGGCTCTTAAGGAAGAGGAAAGTTCATGTGAAGTTGGTTATTCTGGCAAAGATTATGACAAAAAAAAGTGATAATGACGGTTTGGGAAACAAGAACCTATATATATATGTGTGTATATATATATATATATATATATACAGTATATATATGTATATATATATATATATATATACACAGTATATATATATATATATATATTCATTGATATATGTATATTTATTATTATTACTTGCTAAGCTACCACCCTAGTTGTGAAAGCAGGATGCATAAGCACAGGGGCCCCAACAGAGAAAATAGCGCAGTGAGGAAAGGAAACAATGAAAAATAGAATATTTCTTATAAAAACTATAAAAATTCAACAAAACAATAGGAAGAGGTATGGAAGACCATGGTACAGAGACTATGGCACTACCCAAGACTGGAGAGTAATGGCTAGATTTTGGAGAGTCCTTCTCCTAAAAGAGCTGCCTACCAAAGCTCAAGCGTCTTCTCTACCCATATCAAGAGGAAATTAGCTACAAAACAATTACAGTGCTCTAGTTAACCTCTTGTGTAAAAATGAAATGTTTTGTAATCTCTGTGTTATCAAATGTATGAGGACAGAGGAGAATCTGTAAAGAATAGACCAGACTATTTGGTGAACGTGTAGGCAAAGGGAAAATGAACCGTAACCAAAGAGAAGGATCCAATGTAGTACTATCTGGCTAGTCAAAGGACCCATTAACTCTCTAGCAGTAGTATCGCAACGGGTGGCTGGTGCCCTGGCCAACCTACTACACTACCTATATATATATATATATATATAGATATAGATATTGATATATATATATATATATATATATAAATACACACACACACACACACACATATATATATATATATATATATAAATACACACACACACACATATATATATATATATATATATAAATTTATATATATATATATACATATATATATATATATATATATATGTGTGTGCCTATTAGCAGCTGGGGCATAACAACAATTAGAATAGCGCCAACATATACTTGGCTGTCGTGAGAAGCGACTAAAAGAAACCGAATGAGGTGGCTGGGAACCCCCTGTCCTGTATTATATACTCCTGTGAAACATCCAAGAGGTGGAGCTGGGGATAGAGTGACTGCTCCCCGCACTCTAGTTTTGAGGTGTCTGGAAGCGTGTGGATGTCGTACGATAAAGAGTAAATTATGTGATTTTGGAAGTATGTTTAGGAATAGAGGGATGGATATATCGGCTTTGTGTGAGACAGAGATGAAAGTGAAAGGTGAAATGATATTTGGTGAAATAACTGGTAGAGTGTCTGGGATTGAAAAAGGAAAAGCATGAGAGGGTATGCCTTTATTGCTGAGTGAATGGATGAAAGATAAGGTAATGAAATGGAAGGAGATATCATCTAGGTTAATGTGAGTAACGGTTAGGCTGGGTAAGGAATGTTGGGCTTTTGTAAGTGTGTATGGGTCAGGTTGTGAGGAAAGTGAAAAAGAGTGAAATGAGGTCCGGAATAATTTAACAAGGTTCATAGAAGAACTGTGTAGAAGGAATTATGTAGTTGTCATGGGCGACTTTAATGCTAGAGTGGACGCTGGAGAGTTTTCATTAGGAAGTATAGCGTATCAGGGGAAAATGAAAGCGGGGAGAGACTGGTAGATATGTTTGTTGAGCAAGAGATGGTGATAAGTCCTAGCTTTTTCAAAAAGAAAAAAAAAGATAAAAAAGAGTATATATGGGTAAGAGTGACAAATGGAAGAATGGTTGAAATGCCTTTAATGTATTAAATGTTGATAACTACAAGATTTTTAGTAGATTGAAAGATGTGCATGTGTTTAAGGGTATGGCTAACGGTATATCTGATCATTATTTAGTGGAAGGAAAATTAGTTGTAGCAAAAAAGTGGTTGAATTGGGTGGCAGAGTGTAAAAGAGGGATAGTGAGTTAAAAAGAGTTAATGATAACTGAGGTAAAAAAGTGAATAGCAAGAAAGGTTAAGAAAGGCATATGATAGAATGTAAGTGAGAGAAAAGGGTAATTTAGAGGAGGAGTGGGAGTTGGCAAAAGAAAATTTTGTTGGGATTGCAAGTGATGCGTGTGGCAAGAAGATTGGTGGAAGCAGCATGAGGAAGGCTAGTGAATGGTGGAATGAATTTGTGATGGCAAAAGTGAAAGAGAAAAAAGGGGCATTTGAAGAATAGCTGCAGAATAATACTGTAGGGAAGTATGAAAGACAGAGAAAAAATGTGGAAGTAATACGCAAGGTAAATGAGATAAAGAGGGCGGCTCTCCTGAGGTCGGGCCAGGGATTGGGTCGTTCATCTGAAGAGAATAAGAAGAAGTTTTGGAAAGAAGTGAAGAGTAAGCAAGGCTGGTTTGAGAATTGAAGAGACAGTGAGAGATAGAAATGGAAGGTTTATAAAACGAGAGGAGGCAAGGAAAAGGTGGGCAAAATATTTTGAAAGTTTACTGAATGTTGAGGATAATAGGCAGGCATTTATATTTATTGTTGCAGGTGTTATGGTGCCAGGGATGGAGGATGAGAATGAGAGAGAGATTACAAGTGAGGAAGTAAGGAGAGCACAAGATGAAATGAGAGTAGGAAAAGCACCTGGTATGGATGGTGTGAAAACTCAAATGTTAAAAGAAAGGGTTGTGACTGTACTTACATAGTTGGCGAGATTGTTTAATATGTGTTTTGTGTTGTCAATGGTACTAGTAGATTGAGTTTGTGCCTGTATTGTACCACTATATAAGGGCAAGGGGGATGTGCATAAGTGTTGTAATTCACGGGTCATTAGTTTGTTGAGTGTAGTTGGAAAAGTATATTGCAGAGTACTGATTAATGGGATTGAAGATAAAACAGAGAATGTAATCTTAGAAATACAGGGTGGTTGTAGAAGTGGTAGGGGATGTATGAATCAGATTTTTACGGTTAGGTAGATATACAAGAAAAATTTAGCAAAACGTATGGAGGTGTATGTTGCTTTTATGGATCTGGAGAAAACGTATGGTAGAGTTGATAGGGAAGCGATGTGATGAGGTTATATGGAATTGGTGGAATATTGTTGCAAGCAGTGAAAAGTGTCTATAAATATAGTAAAGCGTGTGATAGTGTAGGGAAGGAAGTGAGCAACTGGTTTTCAGTGAAAGTGGTGCTGAGACAAGGATTTGAGATGTTGCTTGGATGAGGATTGAAACTGATAGACGGTAATGATCATGAATGGGAGGTAAATCAGTTGTTGTTTGTGGATGATACTGTACTGGTTGCAGACTTGGAAAGGAAGCTTGGTCGATTACTGACATAATTTGGAAGGGTATGTAAGAGGAGGAAGTTGAGAGTTAATGAGGGAATGTTATGAGATGCATGAGAAGGGAAGATGGTGTGAAATTGAATGTAATGTTGAATGGACAGTTTATTGAGGAAGTAGATCAGTTTAAGTACTTGGGGTATGGTGTTGCAGCAAGATGTGGAATGAAAGCTGATGCACATTAGAGAGTGAATAAAGGATGAAAAGTGTTGGGGGCAGTGAAAGGAGTTGTAAGGATAATAGGGTTACGCATGAATGTAAAGAGAGTTCTGTATGAAAAAGTGATTGTACCAACTGTGATGTATGGATAGGAGTTGTGTGGAATAAAAGTAGCGGAGATTTAACAAATAGAGTGGATATGAATGTGTTGAGGTGCTTTGCCCAGATTAAGAGAGTGGAAAAGGACTGTCTGCTAGAGTAGTGGTGAATGAAAGAATTGATGGGCAAAGTACAAGAGGAGGGTAAGTGTTTGAGTGGATAGATGTAGTGAAGAAAGCTCTGGGTGATTGGGGGATATATATGAGAGAGGAAAGAGAGCGTGCTAGAAATAGGAATGAATGGTGAGTGATTGTGACGCAGTTCTGGTAGGCCCTGCTGATCCTTCATGTCCCCTTGGATGACCCGGAGGTAGCAACAGTAGGGGATTCCGCGTTACAAAGCTTCATCTGTGGTGGATAACGGGGAAGGGTGGGCTGTGGCCTCAGCCAAACTCGGTTGAGTCCCTCGTCAGGCTGGGAGAAGCTTAGAGAGGAAAGATCCCCTTTT
>NC_090741.1:22823775-22828775 GCF_036898095.1 Palaemon carinicauda
TAAACCATCACTCTTCTCTTCCCTTGAGGTTTTGACATTCTAAAATAAACTAAATTGGTGAATTTGTTTTTTATGGATTAAAGGATTAATTAATACAAGAAAATTAAAAGTTGCTAATTCTTTAGATTTCTTATCCTTCATTTTGAAAATAGATTCCATTTTTACAGAGACAAAGATGTCACCCATACACAAAATTTTCATTATTGCCTATAAAAACTGAAAAAAAAAGTAAAATAAACAAGAGAAAAGTGGATGATATAAAAAAGAAGCTTAGGAAGAGTGAATAATACTAAATAAATCTTCAAGAAGTTTATATGCAGTTTGAATTAATATCTAATACAAAAATACATTAGATAACCATAAGTCTGATTTGAAGCCAAATTATTTCAAGAGATTAGTTTTATCATTATTAAATGTCCATTAGTTTCTATTACTTATTTTTCATCAAAAAACTCATGAATGGCTTCGAAGCCAGGTTATTGTGTGGAACATATAGAAGAACATAGTGAGTTAACATTTATCTTTACTGATGGCCCAAAATCCAATGTTGGCTCTGGATTTAGAGTATATTGCAGTGCTTTTAAATGTAGAGGTACTCTTCCCGTAGTATCATCTGTATTTACTGCAGAACTATATGGCATACTAATTGCTATTTGAAAAATGGCATTAAAAGAGGAGGGGAAATTTACATTTTTGTTCTCTCTTTTTTCGTGATGCATTAGCTTGGAATATTTCTAAGTCACTATTATTAGGCTAAGAGGTATTCAATTTCAGTTTTGCTGGGTTCCGGCAAACATGGGTGTTCCTGGAAAAGAAGACGAAAATAGAGACAAAGGAAGCAACAGCTGAATTGCTTTCAAGAAGATATGCCCTCCTCTGTATTGATTTTTTTACCATCTTCGAACAGATTATTTTTTTCAATTATGCAGCAACATTGGGATACCTTAGAGTTCTAGAAGGTAATATGATGAAGGGAATGACAAGTATTATTTTTCATAGGGCATATAACGCAATGCCCCGAAAGTTTAAGACCACACTTGGTCGGCTGCGCATTGGTCCTATTTGTTTAATAAACAAATATCTTATGACTGGCCAACATCAGCCATATTGGTACCTCACACAGTGAGTTATTTATTGGCCGAAGGCCAAACCAATGGAACCCATTGGTTGCTTGAAAGGATAATTTCCTTTAACCAAAACAAGTGTTTTAATCCACTGGAATGTTTAGATACTTGGGACTCTGGATAGTAACAAAATAGCTGTTAAATGCGTGTCAACAATGGGAATGTATTCATAGAAATACTTGTGACCCTTCTAAAGGAAAAATCAGGAAGAGTTATAGAGGGGTACAATCCTGATTGCATTAATTGTGTAATGTACAAATTACAAATTTGCAAACAATATCATGGTTAGGTTGTGATGGAGGGTGGATAAAGATACATGGAAGTATTTAATTTGTGAGCTCCGGTTCGATGAATAATGAAGCAGTTTCGCAATTTATAAAGAAATTGTATACTTTTGGATACAGCCTAGAAATATAAATACATCAAAAGTTGCCAAAACGATTTGACCGTGTGTCCTTGGCACATGATTTTGCAAATTTATAATCTATGTCTCGAGGCTGCATAGTGTTTTCAGTGAACAGGGCAAATCTACCATTTTCCTTGTATTAACTGTAAAACATAATGGATTTGTATAAAAGTAATGTCCAACAAGAAAATTAAATGGTGCACGGAAAATAATGATACGCTCTCGGGCAGCTGCTCTATGCTTTAATTTGGATGAGAAACATAGAGAGACCCCTCTTTATAACTAGTTGAGAATTTTTTTTTTTAATCTTAAAATTATCATACTCATTTATATTATAGTTTCTTACGCTTTTTAACTGTCCCTTCAAATCACACCGTTTCATTGAACTGTCTTAGCTATGAACTATAAGTAAAGATAAGAATATTAAAGGAGTTAGCGTTTTTGTTGAGTGAAAATTATAAGAAATGGTGTTATACCTTATATCCTGACAAACAATATAGAAAAACAACGAAGATAATTTGGTATTTTTATTTTGTACTGATGAATATCAAAGGATCGATCAACTGCAAAGTTTTATTTTCTTTAATGTTTCCCGCTCATTAGATCATTGCCATAAACTTTCTGGAAATGAGTTTAAGAAACAATTGACCAATAGAATAAAAAGAATAATTACGATAGCAGAATGGAACTCGCCACTAAAAATCTGTAAAGTAAAATGAATATTTTGCTCTATCCGTTGTCCAGATCACCTGCCTACTTCCTAAAGAATATCATTAAATTGTATTATTGTTGTTCACAGAAGACTGATCAGAGTAGGAGGGGGTTTACTAAATTGCATGATTTTAAGGAGGGAAGAATAACCCTTCCCACACAGGAACTGGAAAAAAAAATGTAGCTGACTAGGAAAAGAATAGTAATAAAAAAAGAGCATGAGAGAACCAGTGATCATTTTAATTGCAGCCATTGATTTGAGTGAAAATGTAGTATGTGTGTAGGTCAACCTACGTTGAAAACCATTGCATAAATAAAGCATTCCAAATGAAGGTGTCCAAGTTGAATATTGGATGCACTGGAACACAGTATACGCTAGTTTTCTCAAAAAAAAAAATTAATGCTTCTCTGTTGTAAGCAAATGGAATATGCACGAAACTGACTCAATATTTCTGTAAAACAGGACTGACGCTTATAAACTTCAAATATTTTTCAACGAAAGGAATATATTTGAGAAATCACCCGTATTTGATATTTGAGGTTTGTCGTAGCAAAGATTACCCGTTATTTCTGGTATGTTTCCCGTGTAAGTGTACTCTATTTCCCTGACATCTGTTGATAGAGAACGTTGTTTCAACGTTTATTCATTCATAAATAATTTTCTTTTAAATACATGAAAAATAATCATTACTCATGTTTAGTATTATTTTCTTCCAATACTCTGATGACATATAATGACTTCCTTTGTAAATCCCTTATGAAACACCATGGTCAGTAACATCAGTGAGAACCAGATTCTAGTTTGCCTCTATTTATAACTTCCCAAAGCTTGCTCTGAGGATATGATACCATTGAAGTTGGCACCGGTAATGCTGAGAGGAGGATACGATAGCGTAAACGGAAACAGCCATAAACACGAACATTGAATGTTAATAGGACTGTAAAGAAAGGAAGTTAAACATGAACATTTATATATGAATAATTCTTTAAACTAGTTTCTCATTTGTAGAGACAGCATTAAGGACATAAGCTGGTATTAATGGTTACTTGAGGGAAAGAGATCATGCTGAATCCTAGCAGTGGGGCTTTAGATTCTAATCTGCATTGCATACGAATCTCCATCTTTTTTCATTTTTTAACCCTGGATAGGTACGCTCCTCGGACACCCCTTTAAGGGTATACTCGGACGCGAACGACCCCGACGCCAAAAAAAATTCTTGAAAAATCAGTTTTTGCAGTAACCTCCTTTTTTCTTTTGCCAAAAAAAACTTCAATGAATGCTTAAAACAACTGTAAAGATAAATACTACTCATCTGCAGAAAAACTATTTATTATAAATATTTTAAAAAATTAAGTAGAAAAAAAAGACCTGACATAAAAATTCATAAAAAAAAAGTTTATACATATATACACAAATCCTTTTAGGAATTGATTCTTGAATGTTTAGGACACATCTTGATGTATTTTGGATGAAGTCAGACCCATGGAGGTGAAGATCTGAAATGAGAAAAAAAGGGTAACTTTTTTTGGCCAAAAAAATTTGTCCAAATTTCATGAATTTTTTTGGGTACCCAAATGAAATAGGAAGTGGCTTATTTTTTTAGGGAATAAACATATGTTATCCTAAAATAGAAATATGTAAAAAAATATTCATTATTTTGTAAATTACATTTATATCAGGGGCCATATCTAAAGGTAATTTTTTGAGTACTTAGAAATTTCGTAAAAAAAATATATATATTTAATATATAATATGATATTTATGCAGGTAAAAATATACCAAAATATCACAAATTCTATAGGGAACAAGAATATATATAGATAGGGCAGCTTACGCTTCGGATATGTCAACAAAATGGCCGCCAACCACACTGACTCAGACTCCCTAATCTGCCACTTGAAATGTAGGAAGGGTATGTCAATTTCAAGGTGTTATTTACTAATCTAATTATTATTGGATATGCATAAAAATTGTATGGTGGGTTGCTGGATAATTGTCGATTATTTTACGACTATAAAATTAAAATTCTGACCCCAAAAAATTTTTTTGAAGGGAAATAAAATCGAAAAAAAAAAATGTAAAACAATATAATATTTTAGCTAAAAAAATTTGATGATATTCAATCAAAAAAGAAGTAAGCAAAATTTTCCGACAAATAAACATCTAGAGGAATCATTACTCTGTGATAGTTCCTTAGTACGTAGTAATTTTGAAAGAATTGGGAAAAAACGAAAAAATGGCAATCACCGGAAAATCGAACACATACCTATATATAAGCCATATCTGGCTAAAAAAAAGATAGGCATGGGTAGCCTGATCATCTAGAAACACTTTCCAACACTATAAAAATATAAGTTTTGCGACACTACTTGCTAATTCCTTACAGTAACATGACTAAGCAAAAAAATGCAAAACAAATAAAAAGGGGCACTCGCGGAAAAATGGCTAACATTCTAATATACGGCATTTCAGAAAAAAAAAAATTCACCCACGTGCTAGGCAAACCATCAAGGCACATTTTCCGACAAATAAACATCTAAATAAATCATTACTCTGTGATAGTTCCTTAGTACGTAGTAATTTTGAAAGAAATGGGAAAAACCGAAAAAATGGCAATCACAGGAAAATCGAACACATACCTATATATACGCCATATCTGGCTAAAAAAAAAGATAGGCATGGGTAGCCAGATCATCTAGAAACACTTTCCAACACTATAAAATTATAAGTTTTGCGACACTACTTGCCAATTCCTTAC
>NC_090741.1:22836275-22846275 GCF_036898095.1 Palaemon carinicauda
AGTAAAGGATCTTATACCTAAGACTAGCAAACAATTCTACCCTTATGATTATGTTACGGGGTATGACATCCCTCTTAAAAATGGTATCCCAACAAGAACTAAATTCAATAATAGGTTGACGAGTTCCTCAATTTCTAAAGATGATTACGAACATATCAAATCCGTGTGGAAGGCTTCGCAATTTGGTAATCTCCTTGACTATACCTTATTATACCTACTAGTTGATGTTGCAATGCAGTGTGATATTTTTATGACATGGAGAGAGGCCTTATTTTCTTATTTCCGCCTAAACTGCACAAATTTCCTAACCTGCACTTCTCTCTCTCTGGATGCCTTTCTCTGTAGAACACGTATAAAACTACCTCTCATCTGTGATGGAGAGCTGTATCAACTTATCGCACAAAATATTTGAGGAGGGTTCTGCAGTCTAATCCGTCGTCACGCAACCGCCGACAATATACCAATAAATCCTAACTTTCATCCTTTATTGACTAAATCACGATATATACTGTATGCAGATCTCACCTCTCTTTACCCGACCGTCATGACAAAGTTCAAAATGCTGCTTGATGATATTTCAGAGTTATCCCTCTCAGAATTGGATACTTTCAGACAACCGGATATCTTGTCCATTGATGCGCATGACGATATTGGATATTTTATTTTATGTGACATTGAGCATGTTGAAGATTCTGTGGCTGCGAGAACTGATGCCTTCCCCTTTGCTATGCAACATCTTAATATCACGAAAGGATCTGATCTCTAAATATTCTCAGGATCTCCTCAAGGAACGGAATAATAACATCCCACGAAAAAATAATAAATTAATAGGCCTTCCCCTCTTGCAAACACTCATAAGGTTAGGGTTAAAGATCTCGACTATCAGAAAAAATGTATAAATTCAGACAGGAATACTACCTTCGTGAGTATATAGCAGGATGTGTGGCTATGCGTGCGAGGGAGAAAGATTGTGATAAGAAATCAACACTAAAAGTTATGATGAATTCTGTCTTTGGGGTTACGATTAAAAATCAGTTAAACTACCCAACCAAGAGTGTAATCGTCGACAATGAAGACACACTCCTCCGAAATGTCTCTGAACATACCTTCAAGTCTGTTGATGTCATCAGTGAGGATAGAGTAATTGTAAATCACACTATGACGAATATTATAGCAGATTCTCCTATATACATTGGTTTCTCTATCCTAGACTTATCAAAGAACATTATGTATGACTTCTTTTATGATACCCTCGTAAGATTATACGGGGAAAAGATAAAGCTGCTTTACATAGATACTGATAGTCTCTTCTTCACTTTGGAAATTGAAAATCTAAATGATCAGTTAAAAGGCCCTTTAAAAGAAAATTTTGACTTTAGTAACTTTCCCGAAGACCATCAATTGCACGATGCATGGAGAAGGGGAGTCTTGGTCTCTTAAAGCTTGAGACAGCTAATGACCACATCACCGAATTTGTAGGTGTCAAGCCTAAAGTATACTCTTACAAGACAATGAATAGCCTATCAAACACTCCTAAAGGTATTCAGCAGTTAATCCAACCTTCTATAGAGCATCAGCAATATAAAGATTCCATAGGGGGGAGTGATATATTGACAAAAGAAGTTTATAGCCTGCTAAATATTGAGGGGACTAAGTGTTTAACCCGTAATCGTAAGATAGCCCTATCTTCCTATGAAGATAAGAGATATTACTTGACGCCATATGAATCTTACTCATACGGTCATCCAAAGGTTCGTGTTGATATGGCTGGAAGTGTTAATGAACTTTCATCCCTCCCTCCGGCTATGACACTCGGTGTGGATACCTCCCACCCCTCCGTTCCTCCTCCTCCTCCTCCTCCTCCTCCTCGCTTTCCTGTTCCAAGACCTAATCCTACTCTTTCTTTGCAAAGATTTCTCAAGAAGCTAATTATTATGAGACGAAGGAGTAAAAATAATAATGCAATAAGGAGGGTACATAGTCAACATTCTCCTCCTCCTCCTCCTCTTCCTCCTCCTCCCCCTCCTCCTCCTACACATTCTTCACCCTCTACATCTGGGATGGGATCATTACAGGCAGGTGTCTCTCCCACGGGTTGCATCAAACGGAGAGGAATGCACAACAATCTCAATTCACGTAAGAAGAGAAGGGGTATACAGACTGGTAGAATAATTCTCACAGAGGTTGAAATTTGTGAGGAAGGCGAAGATTTCACCTCTTAACCGCTGCTCCCTATTACGGCTGTATACCTTCTCACCCCTAACTTATTATAAATAGCACTGACTGTGACACTGACCTGATTCAAGTCCATAAAAGCATTTGTAACTCATTTGGTTTAAAAGAAAATCCGAATATCATCCTCATCACCATCATCATCATCATTATAATTTCCGTAATGTTTATAGTAGCTCACACCCGAATAATGGAAACATTATAAACATCTTGCGTAAACAGATTTAAAACAAGACTAATTTTTTTTACATAATAGCACCCACTTGAATGAAGGAAATACAAAATTTTAAAACTCTAAAAATATACAAATATTTTTTTTTTTTTAAATTATAAATCCAGTGTTTCACTAAACTGAACACCCCCTGTAATATAATTTATAGCTATGTATATATTGAAATAGTTCCTCTTTGGCATTCACACCTTCACAATGACAACTTCAAGCTTCCCTAAAGACGTGACAAATTTATTTTCCTCCCCATCTAGGATAATAATAGCTGGATATAGCAATTCAGGGAAAACACGGTTGTCTCAAAAGATTATCGAAAAATATCATGCAGTCTTTCACTCTTTCCTCTACTATGGAGTAGATGACCATCCCTTAGGGCGACTTACCGAGATTGGATATAAATTTAAAATTAGTAGGGATATCTTGAATCCCTTTGAATATACAGACAGTGCTGTAGGAGATCTGGTCTTATTATTCGTCCTTGATAATTGCTTTATAGAGGCGGGTGATAATAAATTTGTCACTCAAGCATTCACTGCAGGTCACCACTCTAATATTTCAGTAATATTTATAACTCAGAACGTATTCCACTCGGGTAGATTTAGCAGAAATATAAGTTTGAATTGTTCTCATTATATATTAATGAGGAATAGGGATATTGGTCAGATCGAAATACTCGGACGTCAGTTGTATGGCAAGAGGAAGAGTCCTGACATTACTGAAATATATAAAAGGGCTTTATCTCATAATAAGTATGATTATTTATTAGTGGATCTGCGACCGAATACTCCAGAAGAATTACAGCTTCGTACTAACATAGTAGGGGAGACCGAGTCTCAAGTAATTTTTCAATGGTGAGCAGAAGGCATAACTCGGTTTTAAAAAGACTTTACAAAACTGAAAAGTCACCGGATATCTACGTTGATGTAGAGACATTATTTAAAAATGCGAGAATGGTGGATGAAAACATTACTAGGAGTATTGTTAGAGATTTTCTAGAAAGCCAGTCATCATATACCTTACATAAAATCACGTGGAAGAAGTTCACAAGGAGGAAAGTACTATCACCCAAGCCTAGAGTTATAGCTGGTTGTGATCTCGCTGACATGTCGAGACTTGCGAGTCACAACCGGGGTTATGAATATCTTTTAATTGTTATTGATATATTTTCCCGCTATCTTCAAGTAGTACCCATAAATAAGAAAAATGGCACTAGTGTGATGCAGGCATTCAAAATTGTCCTCGACAGTGACGATTCTAAGAGAGTGTCACGTCTGAACTCTGATGAGGGAGAGGAATTCTATAATAGATATGTCCGTCAATATCTTAATAGGAAAAAGATAGAATTGTATAGTGTATATTCAAAAGAGATAAAGTCTTCAATTGCTGAGCGGGTGATTAGAACATTGAAGAGTAAAATTTACAAACACTCACTTATATTAATGTGTTAAATGTCATTGTTACCAGTTATAATGATTCACCTCATCGTAGGTTAGGGGCTAATCAGACCCCAATCAAATTCATGTACTAACCGTAAGAGGAGATGTGGAAAGGCAATTTGCGAGGATGTATATTAAGAAGGACGAGAGGATGTATATAAAAAAGGACCAGACTCAAAGACATTCAGTTTCACTCTCAATCTTGGAAGGACTGTACGCATTGCCGATGAAAAAAAGAATGCTCCCTTAAGAAGTGGTTTCACAGTGCAGAATGCTTATGAGTTCATCAGTATAAGAAGAATTGACAAAAGTCAGCAACCGACTGTCTATTATTTGGAGGATTTAAATGGTGAAGAAATTCAAGGTGTGTTTTATAGAGAAGAATTAATCCCAATGAGTCTATCTGAACTGTATGATATAATAGTGTTGAGGAGAAAAACGGTTGGTGGTAAAAGGAAGTATTTAGTTAAGTGGAATGGATACCCAGACCACCTTAATTCAAGGCTTAATGAAAGCCATATAATTCAAGTATGACCAGCTGTAAAAGGAGGGGTCTAATAGAAAAGAATAAGGAATTCATTATTTTTCTATCCCATTTACCCGCCCCACATACGTGTAAAATAATAGCTGTACTACGGGGAAAAAATCTTAATACAATTTCTGAAATATTTCAGAACTTCTTGAAGAAGAATCTGACACAGGACGTGAATAATATCAGGATATTAAAGAGATACAGGGAGGAAGTGCGGAAAATTGCACTGAGGAAAACCCCAATACATAAGAAAAAGAAAATTCCCCAAAGTAGGAGAGCTGGAGCTATTCTGTCTGTTTATTACCACTGGCAGCAGGATTAATATCAAGTATTTTCAAATAAACCTAATAGTAAAAAAAAGGCATGAGGGAATTGTATTTAATTCCAAGACTTACTTACGAGCGGATGATTGGAAAAAAGACATCTGATGAGGGGGGACGAAGTGGTATTTCAAATGTGCGGGAAAAACCCGAAACTTTGAATGTATCATATCAGGCAAAGGTTAGAAATAGCAACAATATCCCCTTGAAGACTATTGAACGTCGAAAAATAAATAAGGATAGTCTGCAAAAAATGGTTAAGACTACTATAGCGCCAAAGATAAGAGATGTGAGGAATGTCCTGCAGAATAATTCGATTCCTCTCAGGACACACAAAATAAACAGCCAGAACCCCATTAGCAGGCCTTCACTAGCTGGAATTCTCCCCATGTATTTCACTCAGCAGTGAATACCTTATGTTAATAGTGTATTAAAGTACTTAGAAAGGTCCGTTAGCGTGAGATGGGATAATAATGGGGATCTCCTTTCACCGATTAATTAGTAAAATATTTTGGATATGATACAAAAATTTGATGTTGAAAAAGTGGTTGAGGATGAATATCTGAATGACTATGAATGTGTAATAAAAACTGCTAATATACCTCACTGGATGATTGAAAATAAAGCAGCTAAAAATTGTCTATGAAATTAAAAAGGGAGGGGCTACACATCAAAGAGATTTCAAGAGTAAATTATCCCATCAGGAAATTTCCATGATTCCTTATTAGAGTACATAAATTGATATATATATTTCATCTACGAGGCGCGTGAATCGTGATTTAACCTGTTCTATAAGGAGCGGAGGGTAGAGCAGTAATCAGATGGAAGGAGTTATGACACGAAAACACATGTTAATTGAAAACAACAAGATTAGTATACACCTCGATGAAGTTGTTTACAAGCGCAGCCTCAGATAAGGTGGAACGTGATAAGCAAATCGTATATAAGTTGGCTGAAGGAGCATAGACAATCAAAAGTTTTGAAGCTCTCTTCAGGATGGAAGGTAGTAGCGCCTGCAAGGTAATATTCGGATCCTTGTCCAGCCCTGTCTACAAGCAGTGAGGTATCTGCATAGTCACTGCCACCAATGCAGAGGCATGTAAGAATTTTGGGGCCATAAAGGATGTAGTGGAGGCATATCCCTATGCAGATGTGGCAGGGATGAGATATACAAAACTTGGCGCAAGTTACGCATGTCAAAAGGATAGGAGTGTACCAGGTATGGACATCTTGAACATATCCACGCTTGATTTGTATGTGGATAACCAAGTCGTGGCAACTTTGATAGCTTAGTATGGTATTGGAGAGTCGATTGAGAATAACCCATATGCAAGGAATAGTGTTCAGTATTCCCACGATTTACATCACGTGGACGGACTTCGCGAAGATACAAAAGAACGTAGATTACATCACTTCCACAGTGCATTAACAAATTTGAAGGATAAGCTGAATGACCAGATATTTGATCACGTTCAACATGTGCTTTTCCTATTAGGTAATAGCAGTAGGTGAAGAATTGATGCAAAGTGGCTGGCCTACTATATACCGAGTATATTCGTCTTTAATCAAGAACTGAAAGGGAGGACTGTTTATATCATCGCAGGTGAAAAGTTATTCTCTAGTCTGGCTGAAAAACATAAAGGGGATATGGTTATATCCAATCTTCCAGGGCTATTAAGAAAATTAGAAATTATAAATAATTTTGTTAAGGCTGATGAAGAAAATAGATACCTGAGGGGCTGACAGAAGAGAGGTTGAATGTCACTATTTGTCAATGTATTCGCATGCCTGACCATTTCTGTATATTTTTAATATTTGTCTTATTTTAAAAATAAAAGGTTGTGAATAAAACAATTGAGTTTCAATTACATCCCCCTGAAAATGTATACTGCAGAACTCACTGAAATATCCCCCCTCAGTAGGGTAAGATGTCTGGTGACCAGACGCTTTATTTAACCAGTATAGGCTGCTTAGATGCATATCCAGATATCAAGCCTAGTAGATTTATTAAAAGGATTGCTACGCCGATAGTTTTGGGGGATGATTATGATTATGAAGTGGATCTCGTGTTTATCATGCACCTAATTCAGTACTACGCTATAAAGTCGAATGATACACAAGTTGTATCAAGGTGCATACACGCTACCAGTCTGCTAATAATACTTCCACTGCTGAAAGTATGGCGGCACATACACATGCATATACGCCTAATATAAGTGTCATGGCAGGGGATATGAAGGAGTTGGTTAAGACTTTAAACGACGATTTAAATATGGAATTGAAGGCTTATTTTAGTGATAGATATTCAGTAATCATTAAACATAGCACCATATTCATATGGGATGCCACTGAAAAAAAAATAACTATGCAATATGTTAAGGGTAATTCATTCAGGAAGGGGGATGTGCAGACAGTTCATATAGCTTTCAGCAGTGAAGCATCCAATCTGCTGGGCTTCAGAGCTGATACAGAATATATAAGCTATGGAAAATGAGAGAAAAGAGAAGTTTTAAGCTATACAGTCCCATCTGAAAATTGTGGAATTGATTATATGTATATTTATTCGGATGTGATACAGCCGAGTTACTTTGTTGGCAGACTTGTGAATATTTTAGACTGTTTCCATATAGATAACGCAAAGAATAGAGGTATATATAACACTTTATATAAGCCTCTAAATACAAAGGATCAGATATCTGTGATCATTACGAATCAGAATGGGAGAACTATAAGATTCGTTGAAAACTCTAACGTAACCTGCGTCCTCCATGTCAGGGTTAGGTAAATAAAATAATAAATACCGATCTACCTTGCATTAATTGACAATTGACCATCACAGGAGACTGTACTGCTGCGTAGTTTTTCTTTTTATATTACTATTTCGGAGTAGATACGATCAAGATCATGAGGATGACTTTCGTTCCACCATCAGGAGAGGAATTTAGGAGGCTTTTTCTTTCTACACCCCTAAGAAGAGGTGGTGGGCTAGAAGATATTTCAATATTTTATCTGACTCGAAAACGGGGAGGAGGTGTGTTGACAGCTATATCAGGGGTGGCTAGGAGGGCATTACCCTTTATAATTCAAGGCTCTCAATCCTTCAGCTAAGGAATTTGGTGGGGCTGTACTGTCCGATATGATCACTGCGGAAAGACCATTAAAGGAATCTCTAAAAAAACATGGAGTTCAGGCAGTGAAGTCACCAGGGTTAAGACTTTTAAAAGGTTCAGGAAAGAGAAGGAAGTCAAAAAATGAAGCAGTTTCAAAGTGAATCGTAAGACTAAGAAGGAGTTTGGAGGAACACGGAGATTGCATAAGAATGATGTGTATAACCTTCTACATTAATTAGGACGTGGGACATCATAGGGTTTGTATCCTTTCCTTAATATCATTTCATAACTAAGCAGAATTTTCAACTTTACATCATGGCTGGAATGTCACCAAATACCCCAGGAAGTGGAAATAAGATTCCAGTATCCTCGTATATGGCAGGAATATCTGAATTATATCTAAATGTTAACAGGCAGAGACTAATTGAAAGTTCAATTAATTCTGAAGAGAGGGTAGACTTCATGCCCAGTAATGTGGGAATTAATCAGGTATTGTGTGATAGGTATATAGAATTTTGTGTTAATGGGGTGGTCGGTTCCTTTCATGATTTATCGAGTATAACATTAGAATTATTCATTCGTATTACTAGAAATGGTGTCCATTTATCAGCGGCACAAAATGTGGGAGTAGTAAACGGGGTGAGTAATACATTATTAAAGTACGTATCTGTCTTTCTGAATAAAAAGATGGTCGAGTCATGTCCTTTATACAATTATTTTTTTTATAAGAAAATGTTGATGGATGTGATGCCGGACTCACTCGAGAATATAGATAGTTGTGGATATTTCTATGATGATTATTGTGAAGAGCACGGGATTACAAGGCAATACACTGAGCGTTTGGAAGTTTAGCAGATGCCCAAGCCTAAAATTTATGGAATTAACACATACTTCCCACTATTACTAGATTTACTAACTATTGACATATATCTAATGGATTCTGTCAATCTGAGAATTCGATTAGAGTTGGCGAATGATAGTTGGGTTATGAACACGGATAAGGAGGGACAATTAAATAATCTGATAATACAGATTATAAATATTCACCAAGTCTCTTTATAAGACATACGTTGTTGGGATTAATGAATTGTCAATAATGATAGATGAACCTTTTGGTTCATGCATTCCAGACAAGATGACACTAGCACTAAATGATATGAGACATTTTTCAGGGGATTATACAAGAAACCCATTATTCTTCCACCATGCAAATGTAAATAATATATATATCACCATTAACGGAAGTACCATATATAAAATAAATGCAGCATTCTCAGAGAGAGTAGTGCAGGCGTATTATGAATCTTGAAAGGCAATTGGCATATATGATGAGAATATTATATCCTTGGATAATTTTAAGGAGGGGAAACCATTTTTTATTTTAATCTCGTACATGAGGATATGAAAGAAGCTCTACCAGTATGCAAATCCTTTTGAAATTGAGTACAGCATTAACCACTCCCCATATCATTATGCTTTTTGGAGATACTATGGGTATTCTATCTATTGATATGGACAGGATTGTTCATTGTGATGTGAGGGGTTAGGACTGATGGATACTAGAGAGCTGGATAAAGCTCTAAGGGGGAGGGTGGGGAAATTAGTGAATTACGTAGGCATATTTTCTTCTGATCATGTCGGAGGTATAAGGTTGAGGTCACACAGTGAGGAGGCTATCACCTTCATCGCAAATACGTTGGAAACCTCTTCAGACATCAATAGCATGGAGCACGGGGTCTGCTTTTATGTAGCTAAGTCACATGAAAATTATATAATATTCTTTGATAGTTATGGTATTAGCCCAGAGGTATACAGTAAGCATTTCCTGACCTTCTTCAAGAGGAATAAATCATTTGTATTGTTCAAATTCATGACACCAATACAACCAGATTCATCATATAAGTGTGGGTTATATGTTTAATAATTCATACATTTAGTTAGTCATTACTGGGTGGGGTATAAGTTACGGAAAATAAAGACCATGTTTTCCACCAGTAATTTAAGGCTGAATGATGGAATAGTAGCTAATTATTATTTCACTCATTTCATGAGGAGACACTGCTCTGAGTATAAAGGTAGAGAAAAGAGAGCGATTACATATAAAGAAGGCATCAGAATGAGGGATAACTATGAACATTCCT
>NC_090741.1:22853775-22936275 GCF_036898095.1 Palaemon carinicauda
AGATAGTGCTTCATGGTCAAGTGGCCGGAAATAGACCGAGAGGACGACCAAGAGGTACGTGGGTGAAAACCTTCAAGAAAGCAAATAGAGGCGAGACATTTCAGCAGCTGGCACAGATGGCATTGGATAAGAGTCTCTGGAGAGAATGGCAATATCACATGCAGGACCCAACCCGGAGAATTCCGGACGAGATTTAGTGAGTGAGTGATATATATAAATATATATATTTATGTATATATATATATATATATATATATATATATATATATATATATATATGTGTGTGTGTGTGTGTGTGTGTATATATATATATATATATATATATATATATATATATATATATATATATATATGTGTGTGTGTGTGTGTGTGTGTGTGTGTGTGTGTGTGTATATATATATATATATATATATATATATATATATATATATATATATATATATATATATATATATATAAATATATATATATATATATATATATATATATATATATAAATATATATATATATATATATATATATATATATATATATATAAATATATATATATATATATATATATATATATATATATATATATATATATATATATATATATATATACTGTATATGTGAATAAATATATACATTTATATATATACATATATATGTATATATATATATATATATATATATATATATATATATATATATATATATATATATATATATAATCATATGTATATATATATATATATATATATATATATATATATATATATATATATATATATATATAACTGTGGTGCCATTATTAATACAAGCATTATAAGATAGGACACTTTGCATGTAGATTTAAGAAGGAAGCTATATGTTGGTCCTTGTTTTTCTATAAAATAGCACAGCTCATTTGTTTTCCATTTTGCATCTAGAAAAAAATATTAAAAGAGATTTGAAACGAATAGGATTAAGTGACCCACATAAGGAAAACTCTAAGAAAAGCAATCAGTTAATGGAAGTGCTTTTGTGCTTTGTTTTTGGAAGCATTTGGTATAATACTTAAAGTTAGTTCAGGCTAATGATGATGATCCTGTGTTGGATAATAAGAAAATCTTTGTTAATTGAATACCCAAGAAACACAAACTCTTCTTTAGAATAAAATTCAACAGGATATTACTGTGGTTGGCACTCTAAATACATAATTTTACCGGATCTAGAGAAAATATAGATATATAACATGATTGTGGCTTTTGCACAAGCTATGAAGATATCAGACGATTTAGAAAATCAACTGCCTTATTCAGCTTTGTGGATGAATTACAGATTGAGGTACTCTTAGATGGAAATGGACTGATCAGTGTTTGGTGGGATCAATTTGATTTTAATATGTTCATGTGGGAAATATATTCTACGGCAGTGTAATTTGTCCAGCATTGCAGAGGTACGATTATTATCGAGTCATTGGTCTCATGCCCATCTGCTGGGTTGATAGGTGACCTTTGGCGTGCATTGGTTTCATTGTTGTTAAATTATATCTTTTATTAATTCCAATGACATTAAAGCAACAGCTGAGAAGTTGGGATGGATTTTTTTAGATCTGCTGGCCACATATGACAGTGTTTCATATACCTTTGGCAAAGTAAAAATGTTCGTAATAGATTTGGTTTGCAGTTCCAAAGTAACCTTTAGAGAATTTGCAAATCCCCTTTCTTCAGAAGAAGTATCTATTAATGAAGGTCTCTGCAAATCTGAGCTATTCAATAATCATCAAAAATTTAAAAAATGCCCAAGGTAAAGTCTCCCACCAACGAATGATGCAACACTTCAAAAGATCAGACGTAGCCGTCTTCAGGTTCTGATCTGGTAAGGAGCAAATCCCATGGCACCCTCAGATACTGATATAACTTACTATAGTTGTAAGATTGAGAATATATTGACTCTTGTTACTGTTACTTGAACCATTGCACCACCTTAAGTTCTGCAAATTATTGCTTGTAGCGGCAATGCACCACATCCATCTTCAAGCCAAATATGTAGTTGCCATTTAGTGCCCTGTCCTGTGCTTCATATTGTAATGATGGTGATGTTAACGGCTATGCAAATAAGCAGACAAAATCCATGAAACCTTGCAGCCAGGTTGAGTACTACAATGATGTAGATGATGATTATTTTGACAATGATGACAAAAATTATAATTACTGAATAAAAATTGTGTAAATGACACTGCACATGCAAAACCTCTTTTCAATGTGTTTATTATAATTCCCTAAATAGTTTGAGTATTTAAAATATTCTCATTTTGCTATTAGAAGAGTTACAGCCTCCGAGTGCCTGTTTATCGACGGACGGACTCATAATAAAACTGTTATTCTGTTAGGCGAATGAATTTTTTTTTCCAAAAGGATGTCTAAGTGGAATTTAGTGAAATCTAAAAATATATCTGGAGAATCATTTTATGAAAAAATAAATAAAATAAAATAATCATACGGTACCTCATATCTATAACTAAATTCAGTGTTTGTCTCCTTGACTATTAATAAGGTAGAATTATTCAAGTATTTAGGAAGTATGATATCTATTGAAGAGACTTTAAAATTGAAGTTTTATGAAAGATTAAAAAAAAAATCAGATAATGGCTAGGTTAAGTAATTTTTGGGAATAGAATCGTCTGAAATTGCATATAGAAATCAGGCTATATATCAGTTTAGTGATATTTGTGTTACAGTATGGACATGCGGCATTAAATGATTATAAAACACTCTCCAACAGATTTAGTAGATTTATGAACTAAGTTCTCAAAAGAATACTGGGAGTTAAATGGCAGACTAGGATAAGAAAAGAAACTATGAGAGAGAGATTACTCGTGTGCTATATATGGATGACATCATGATGAAGGATATATGGAGATGGTTTGTGTATACTGTAGTCTTCGCACTCCCCAGGAGAGATTAGATCACTGACCATTTAACTGGGCTCCAAAGGGCACTAGAAAAGCTGAAAGATCCAGGCCTACATGATTGAGGGCTATGAAGAGTGAAATAACAGGCAATGAATAAAGGAGAAATGAATTAAAAGCTTAATATAGAGAACACCGGCGAAATCTTATCGAGGCCCTATGAGCCGATAGGCGTAGGAGAAGATGATTCTGATGATATATATATATATATAACATACATACATATATATATATATATATATATACATATATATATATATATATATATATATATATATATATATATATATATATATATATATATATATATATATTTATATATATATATATATATGTGTAAAATATAGTCTATATAAATAAATACTGAAAGTTTTGGTAGTCTCCATGGTTTCGTCAAAATGTTTTTCTACTTTTTTTATAAAGGTGACCTAATTTCCTAACTTGTAAATATTGTCTAGCCTTGCCAGTTTTCCTTAATCCCCAGAGAGTCTCTCTCTCTCTCTCTCTCTCTCTCTCTCTCTCTCTCTCTCTCTCTCTCGCTGAAAAGTAAAATGCCACTTTTTCAAAAAAAAGTATTCGATCAGATATTCTTACCATATTAACTTATCAGAAACTGTGAGCCTTATAAAAGCTACTTATAACACATACAGAGAGCAATTAAAAGAATAATGATCGGGATAACCCTGAGAGAAAGAAAAAGAGTAAAATGGATACGACAGTAAACTAAAGTAGCGGATGTTCTAACATGTAAAAAAAAAAAAAAAAAAAAAAAAAAAAAAAAAAAAAAAAAAAAAAAAAATTACATGGCAGGATGTAAAATTAGAATTATATATAATAAACATACATTATGGCAACTGAATGGGTCTCTACAGATTCCAAAAGAAAGAGTGGAGAGAAAAGAAGGTTATGGATTGACGAGCAAAGAAATTTTTTTCTTATATATTGGCATAGAAAGACACGAGTTCAAGAATATATATGAGGCCATTATCATAATAGACTAGTTACGAGATGTATTCAATCGGATGGTCATACCAGTATTAACTTATGTATCAGGAACTTTACTAAAGCCTACCCCTCTGTTAGTCTAGCATTTTCTTGCAGTAGGGTGCCTTGAGAGTCTAAATGATGGACTGGGCAATGGTGGGTTGGTTATTTATCCTCCAACATAAGACTGGACCTCTATGAAGCTTCTTTTTTTATTTCAGTTTTTCTCTTCTTGCTCTATTGGATTTTTGTTGACACCCACAGTTAGAACATTAACCAGGTTTTGTATATGCTTCATGTTTAGACGCCATCGCCCTCTGGCAGACCATATTGTGTGCAGATTTTGACTGTTAAGAGTCGGGTTCAAGTAATCCAGGTTTTAATATCCCATATTTTTTGGAAATGGGAGATATCAGGTATTGTTGTTGGTGGGAGAGGTCATTAGCTCCGCTGACCAGTATACGCCCACCTATATAGAGGCAGACTCTCTCTAATAAAGGACTGGTCCCCGCTGAAATTTCTTCCAATAGTGAGGCATATGGGATTGGAGTTCTGACATCCTCTGATAAGAGGTGAATAACTCGGCTTGCTGTTTCCTCGACAACCAATTCCTTACATGACGACCTGGAAAATATGAACATGGATCTCGGTATAGAAGACTCCAACTCAGATTATAATATTGTGACGTTAGAACCTTACTCTTGTCATGCGAAGAATAATTATAAGAAAACATTCGAGAAGAGGAGAGAGGGAGAGTGTAAAAAATGATGGCAAGGCAGTAAAATATAGAAAAGCAGAAATATAACCTTTTCACTATGAAGTTGTGAATTCTAAGATTTTTCTCATTTCGGAATTTTAAAATGGAAGACAGGAGCATATGACAGTTTTGAAACTCACAAGGAAATAGTAAATATATGTGGAGGGTAGCTAGAGATTTTTCCTCAGAGAAATAAAAGTCTCTTAATAAAGATACATTTCGCAATAGAGAGAGAGAGAGAGAGAGAGAGAGAGAGAGAGAGAGAGAGAGAGAGAGAGAGAGAGAGATAGAGAGAGAGAGAGAGAGAGAGAGATTAAAAGCACTTTCGACATTAGAGGGTCATAGTGTCAAATGCTTTTTAAGCCCCGTTTTTAACCAGAGGTATGGCGTGATATATGCTCCATAATTACTAGAGAAAAAGGAAAAAGAACTTGAGCATTAAATGAAAAGTCAAGATGTAGTAAAAGTAGTGAGACTGAAAAAGAGAGTTGGGGAACAACGTGTTCCTTTTGCTACTTTAGTTATAACTTTTATTTATTGTAGACTACTTAATGTTATTAAAGCTGGCTGGCTCTCTTTGAAAGTGAAACCATACATCTTTTCACCATTGCAATATTACCATTGATAAATGTATGGTCAATTAAACCGAAAGTGAAAAGAAAAATATAATAATAATCCAGGTATCTGTGCAAGTTGTAGAAAAAAAAGTTACGGAACATGAACAGAAATTTCATGTTCTATTCATTGTGGGAAAGCACACCTAAACACCAAAAAGCCCTATCAAGTATGTATATATATATATATATATATATATATATATATATATATATATATATATATATATATATATATGTATATATATATGTATATATATATATATATATATATATATATATATATATATATATATATATATAATATATATATATATATATTTTATATATATATATATATATATATATATATATATATATATATATATATATATATATATATATATATATTTATTTATTTCTTTAAGTCATTCGAACTATGGAAGGGTTACTTTTAAATTGGCTCTTAAAAGAACTCTTGAAAAATAAATAAGGGCAGGGCAACCTTTTTCATTAGCTCTGACAAAAAAATTGCCTAAACGCAATGACGATAGGAATATCCTCAGTACCAACATACTGGGAGATGTACAAGTAGTTACAGAAGATGAAAAGTCCTACTTTGAATTTATGTCAAAAAAGTATAGAAAAATCAAAACAGATGCATAAAGATATTTAAAAACCTTCTGGATACAAAGAAGAATCATGAAGAACCAATAAAACTAATCTAAAGCAACCCGCATCATTAGAAAATATGGGAAGTTCAGGTGAAAATGAAAAGAGGGAAAAAAGATCAGAATGGAGACCAGCAAGAAGTTTTGATAAGAAACCAACATTTAAAACTTTTCCATAAGAAATTAAGCAATAATAAAATAAGAGAGAGAGAGAGAGAGAGAGAGAGAGAGAGAGAGAGAGAGAGAGAGAGAGAGAGAGAGAGAGAGAGAGAGGGGGGGGGGGTGTTACATAGAGTATAACCTGCATTTATGAAAGATAAAAACCTATTAACAATTTTCTATATTTTTGTTAAAACATAATAAAGAATCCTTTTATATCTCATCTTCATAGGTGCTCAAACAAAGTTTGTCAAAGGAGTCAAATTAGGACTTAGTTATTTATATTATTTACCATCTATTTGTTTATATTCCATTATTAAGATAATGTTATGCAGTATTTTTCAAATACGTTTTCACATTAACTGCTACTGGGAAATATGTCGAAAGTGGTTTCAGCGAAGAAAAAATGTAATCAAGTACTACGTGATTGCAGAGAGGGAAACCGTGACGTATCCCTTTAGGTTGTTTGATTGATTTGAGGTTAAGATAAAGGGAAAAGGGAGAGGTACAGAAGGAGAGATAGGGAGGAGATACATGATGTTTTACAGTGATAATAAAAGGATATGGGAGGAGAAGTTAGACGTTTTATGAGGAACAAAAATAATTAAATCTTGACCAGCCTTTTATGAATGAGGACTAGTGACCTGTGACATAAATGTCTTGGTTGGTAATCTAGAGGAAGAGACTGAATAGACACAGTACGTTGTAAATGTTTCTTGAGTGGGGAATACCTTAGGTAGGTATCAATCCTTTTCGGCGTATAGCAAAAGTGTGTTCAATAAGTGTTTGAGGAGATTAGAAAAAAGATATCCATCTTGTCATATATGCTAAAACTATTTAATTTCCTGACACTGAATGAAGATGAAAGAAACTGCTTAGAATAGGATTACTTGAATTACCTTATGGTTGAATAGATGCAGGGGATATGCACAATTAATCTTGAACACAGGTGCCGTCTGTCATTTAGTGCTTATCATATAAAAGAGCTCTAGGGGAAACTAACTTGTTCTTAATTAGAATAATGCCTATTTCGCATATCATATTAATAATGTGAAGAATTATATATATATATATATATATATATATATATATATATATATATATATATATATATATATATATATATATATATATATATATATATATATATGTATATTTATATATATATATATATATATATATATATATATATATTGGTGTGATAGAGTTATTAATACACATTCGGGTTCCCATCACATGTCATCTTCAATATGTTGCATATTAGACTTGGTATGTTAAATCTTCAAGTAAGTCTAGGTAAGTTAACTTTAAAATAGTTTATTCCTTTAAAAACAGTTAATAACATCTCCATCACAGGAGTATAGATGGTTTGATCGGATGACCATTCCGTATGACATCTAGGTAAGAACTGGCTAAAATATCGATATCACAGATATCGTATAGTCAGTTATCTCAGCATTTAAACACATAATGTAAACTAAACATTAATATATGAAGACACCTGCATCCGGTGGCGACACAACTCTTTCTCACGATTCGTATTTGTGTTTATTTTTCATAAAATTTTTACATTGCTGAGGTTTGGCATTAGCATCCTGGTTATGACATGACTATGGCATTTCTCACACTCGCTCCTCTTCCATATTGACCTCTTAGGTCATGTATTTAAACATGTAATTTTACCTATATTACATTAGCTCGGTCAGCTACCTTCAATTTTTGAAAATTTAACAATACGTCAAAATATGTTTACTAGGAGTGTGACTGGATATATATTGTGACGGGCCGAGAGAGGAGTTGTGAAATCAAAGGCAGATTGGAAACGACTGAGTTATATTGTTGTGGAACACTCTCCTTATATACAAAACCTCAAGGCAACAGGACATGACAAGTTCACAAGACAGACAAAATCACAGAGGAAAAACCAGACTTGAATTTTCATGTTCGTTTTAGTGCGAGGGAAGAGCGAAGATACAACCATAATATATACAAAAGGAATTATGTACAATTGTGTGAAACACGGTTGGTACATGGCTCCCCCCCTAAAAATGACATACTGTACATGTTAAATAGGGCGCCCTGATCTAGAGAGGCGAACTGTAGGCGGGTCATCTGGCAGAAGATAAGCAGGTTTTAGACGATCAATGGAGACCCAGTCTTCTTTGCCCCGAATGTTTAGGAGGAATGCTTTCGGACTGCGTCGGATCACAAGGTAAGGTCCCGTGTAAGGGGGCGTTAACGGTGGCTTGCTGGTGTCGTTGCGCAGGAAGACGTGCGTTGCAGAGTGCAAGTCCGTTGGTATGTAATGTTTCGCTGGGGGCTTGTAAGTCTGGCGGCACGGAGTAAATTTTCCCACGACGTGACGTATGCGCTGGAGATCGTCGGAGGAGGTTGTAGAAGGAAAAAATTCGGCAGGGACGACCAACTGGTCGCCATACACCATTTCGGCTGCCGAGACGTCGAGGGCGTCTTTAGGAGTGGTCCTTAGTCCAAGGAGGACCCAGGGAAGCTGAGTAAACCAGTTGCAATCCTTGCAGCGGGACATCAAAGCTGCTTTGAGGGTGCGATGAAAACGTTCAACCATTCCATTGGCAGCGGGGTTGTAGGCCGTTGTGTGATGTAGGGTGATGCCCAGGAGATTCGCTAATGACGTCCATAATTGAGAGGTGAAAGTGGTTCCCCTGTCAGAAGTAATATGCTCAGGGATACCGAATCTTGAAATCCATCCAGAGAGTAAGGCAGATGTACATGAGGCGGACGTTGCAGTTTCCATGGGAATGGCTTCAGGCCAACGAGTGGAGCGGTCGATGACGGTAAACAGGTAACGATGTCCTTGTGATGTGGGTAGGGGGCCTACAACGTCGACGTGAATGTGTGCGAAACGACGCTGAGGTTGAGGAAAGGTGCCCACTCCTGAATCCGTGTGTTGATGTACTTTGGAAGTTTGGCAAGAAGTACAGGCACGGACCCAATCCTTAGCATCCTTAGAAATGCCGTGCCAAATGAACTTTGCCTTCAGCAGCTGTGCAGTAGAACGGCACGAGGGATGTGAAAGGCCGTGGATGAAATCAAACACCTGTCGGCGCATGGGAGCAGGAATCCAAGGTCGCGGTCTACCAGTACTGACGTCACAGAGGAGGGTGGTGTTGGAGTTTTCGAGGGGAAAATCCTCCCAACGGAGGGACGTGCAGGATGTCCTACAAGCTTGATACTCTGGATCCTGTCGTTGGGCTTCAGCCAGGGCGTTGTAATCCAATCCCAGTTGAACGGCAGCCAACGTGTTTCTTGACAGGGCATCGGCAACGGGATTCATTTTCCCAGGGACGTATTGGAGGGTGCAATTGTATTCAGCCATGGCGGAGAGATGTCGGCGTTGACGGGCGGACCAGGCGTCAGACTGTCGAGTGAAGGCGTGCACCAGAGGCATGTGGTCTGTGCGAATGACGAAGGGCGTACCTTCTAAGAAATGGCGAAAGTGACGGACAGCCAGGTGCACCGCCAGCAATTCTCGATCGAAGGTAGAATAACCCGATTCTGCCTTGGACAGTTTTCTGCTGAAGAAGGCCAATGGGCGGGGCAAGCCTTTGACCACCTGCTCGATTACTGCACCAATAGCGACGTCGCTGGCATCGGTGGAGAGAAGGAGAGGGGCGTGTGGGATAGGAAAAGTGAGAGCCGCAGCAGTTGATAGGGCCTTTTTTGCATTGCAGAAGGCCGCTTCTTGAAGGGGACCCCACTTCAGGTCCTTTGGCTTGCCCTTGAGGGAGGCGTAGAGGGGAGCAAGAGTGGCGGCAATGGCTGGCAGAAAGCGGTGATAATAGTTGATCATGCCCAAGAATTCCTGCAGAGCTTTTACGGTCGAGGGCGTGGGGAAATTCTGAACGGCTGCTACCTTCTCAGGGAGGGGATGGACTCCTTCAGGAGTGATACGGTGCCCTAAGAACGACACTTCGTTGGCGCCAAAGGTACACTTGTCGTACCGGACTACAAGGCCGTTTTGTTGCAGGCGGTCGAGCACGATGCGCAGGTGACGGAGGTGTTCCTCTTTTGAGGAGGAGAACACAAGTATGTCGTCCACATAACATACACAGAAAGGGAGGTCCCCTAAGATGCCATCCATGAGACGTTGAAATGTTGCCCCAGCATTACGAAGGCCAAAACAGGAGTAATTGAAGGTGTATGTGCCAAACGGAGTGGTGATGGCAGTCTTGGGGATGTCTTCTGGGTTCATAGGCACCTGATAATACCCCTTCAGGAGGTCAAGCGTAGAGAAAACCTTTGCTTTGTGCAGGTAGGAGGTTACATCGGCAATGTTTGGGAGGGGGTAGTGATCCGGTTCTGTTTGCATGTTCAGGCGCCTGTAATCCCCGCACGGACGGAGGGAGCCGTCTTTCTTCAGAACGATGTGTAAGGGTGATGACCATGGGCTGGAGGCCTTTTGGCAAAGGCCCATTTTCTCCATTTCGGCGAACGTCTGTTTGGCGGCTGCCAATCGTTCCGGTGCCAGACGTCTGAATTTTGCGAAGACTGGGGGTCCCGTCGTCTTGATATGGTGATAAATACCGTGCTTAGCAGGAACCGTGGGCGTTTGCCGAAGTTCTGGACGGAAAACTTCCGGGTACGACGTGAGGAGGTGGGCGTAGGCATCCGTGGGTGCGCTGATGTGGAGAGCGAGGTTAGAGGGGGCGGGTTGAAGAGGTGTCGACAAGTACGAGTCCGCGTTGACCAATCGTCGGTGGGCGACATCGACCAGAAGGTGGAAATGAGAGAGGAAATCCGCACCGAGGATTAGCATTGTGACGTCAGCAACGAGAAACTTCCAATTGAATTTACCGTTTCCGAACGATAATGTGAGGCTCTCGTAACTGTAGGTGGGTATCGCAGATCCGTTGGCAGCTACCAAGCGGACGTCGGCAGATGTAGACAGACTACGTTGTGCCTTGAAGAGTTTCCTTGGCAAAAGAGAACGACAAGCACCCATGTCTACCAAAAATCGCACGCCCGTTCCTGCATCCTGTAAAAAGAAAAGATTAGAAACATGGGAGGCCACTGCCACAAGCGATGGCCTACTTGCACGTTTTTTGGCCACTGACAATCTTTGGCACATTTCTTCGCGGTTGCCCCGAATCTGAAGTGGTAGTAGCAAAACTGCGGTGGATGGGAGGTAGTAAGTGGCTGTAGAAGTCGTTCGTTGGGGCGCGAGCGATTGGTGGGTGGTGGGCGGCTTTGTCGCCGCTTCGGCACGTCACGGGGTAGGCCTGTATGTCCTACGGCATTCATGTCAGCTTCGGTGTACGTTGAATAGGCATCCTCGTCGTCAGGGGTGGAGGCGTTGATGGAGGTCTTGAAGTGGCTGTCCATAAGGGCGTCGGCATTGGTCATCAAGTCCTTTATGGGTAAACTATCGACATCGGGTATGGCAGCGCGCACAGGTTCAGGTAAACGGCGTATCCAAAGGGCACGGAGTAGGTTCACCTCACGAGGAGAGCCGTCTGCGGCAGGTTGAAGGCGAGCGATACTGGTCATTTCCCTGAGGGCAAACGAAGCCCTTTGGTCCCCCAACGGTTGTTGCGAGAGCTGAAAAAGCTTTGCTATACGGGCGGCTGGCGACGGCGAGTACTGTTGCAGAAGGTATGATTTGAGGTCGTCATACGCTATTGGGGTGTCTCCTTGTTCACAAACCCAGTCGGATATTTCTGGGAAGGGGTCCTCGGGTATCGCCGCGAGAACATAATCCGCTTTGGTGGTTGAGCGAGTCACGCCCCTGATACGAAACTGGACTTCTGCGCGCTGAAACCAAGCAAACGCCTCTCCGCTGGCAAACGATGAAAGTTTGAATGGAGAGGCCGTAGCGCCAACTGCCGTAGAGTCCGTCATAGTACCAACGATGGAGGGGCGAGGGGGTGGGGGTGGAAGGAGGTGGAAGCGAGTCGACTTCCGGGGTCACCAATGTGACGGGCCGAGAGAGGAGTTGTGAAATCAAAGGCAGATTGGAAACGACTGAGTTATATTGTTGTGGAACACTCTCCTTATATACAAAACCTCAAGGCTACAGGACATGACAAGTTCACAAGACAGACAAAATCACAGAGGAAAAACCAGACTTGAATTTTCATGTTCGTTTTAGTGCGAGGGAAGAGCGAAGATACAACCATAATATATACAAAAGGAATTATGTACAATTGTGTGAAACACGGTTGGTACAATATATATATATATATATATATATATATATATATATATATATATATATATATATATATATATATATATATATATTTTTTTTTTTAACTTTAACCATAAGCAAATGATTAAGGATAAATGTTCAAATAGGAACATTAAAAAAAATCCATACTTAACAGACATTGCCAAAACAAAGAAAAAAATGCATGATAAATACAGATCATATATATAGCACATTGCTATCAAACGATTATATGGTACCAACAAAAAAAATACTGATATACATATGATTTGGTAACATTTTAAAGAATAGTTATTACCTTTGTCAAAAACATAGATTATTATAATTAGGTAACTAATAAAAAATATTTGTTACCTTGATAAAGATAAAATTTTTAGTGCACAAACACGAATTCCTGATACGTACACGTACCACGGTTTCGTCCACACACACACACACACACACACACACACACACATATATATATATATATATATATATATATATATATATATATATATATATATATATATATATATATATATATATATATATATATATATATATATATATATATTTATATATATTTATATATATATATATATATATATATATATATATATATATATATATATATATATTTATATATATATATATATATATATATATATATATATATATATATATATATATATATATATATATATATATATATATAGGGCTTATATATTTTATTAGGTGCCCATAAATTATTTATTTTAACATTTAGGGCTTATATATTTTATTAGGTGCCCATAAAATGATTTTTTTTAAGTGTTTTTTAAAATGTTTTTAAAATGTTTTTTAAAATGCAAATGTTCTTGTCTCCTCAACTACATATTACTAGCGTACTAACTGCTTTTCGTGCACAACACTTTTCCAAGACAGTTTTTACTCCTTTGAGCGAATTAAGGGGCCAGTTTCAAACGGCTTTAAATTGAATCAAATAAGGAGTTTTGTCTGGACATGGCAAAACGTTCTGTTTGAGCTCCAATTTATTCCTCCTTAACCTACGCCAAACAAGGATGTTAACGGCGATAAATGTCATCACCGTAACGCTGATTGCTGCTAGTAACACGGAGAAACGATGGTCTGCATAAGTCGGTGTCGGATGGTCCATCTCGGTTAATTTCATCAACCGCTTAGCCACACGTGCATTGTATGGGAGAGGTAAAGATAGAATTGTAGTCGACCACGTGAAGTTCGCGAATTAGGCCCGTTCTCTGATGATAGTCTTGATTCCACGGACCATGTAATTCGGGGACGTACCGATACAACCATCTGCTGCAACGAAGATTTGGGAATAGGACGTGGATCCGTCCGGGCATGATACATTGAAGCCGGCTTTGTCGTATCGTATCCACGAGCCGTTGTTCAGTCTGCAATTGAAATTATTATCGTCAAATGGATAAAGCTTTTTCAGACAATTTCATGTGTATGGGAGAGAGCACCGTCTAGCACTATACCTAACTCCCATGAATCCATTGAGTTTTTATGGAATACAAAAAAGTCAGATGTACATATTTTTTTATCAATTGCATCTGAACAGTGAGTTAATTGATTTAAGTCTTTAATGACAGTATATATTTCCTTGTCTGGGGATATCAATACGTGTCCTGTCAAACTTGATATTACTGGATTTGAGTGATTCGTCATGAAAGTTGGAAATCGTGATATCTTTTAAGATTGCCAGGCATCGGAAGAATCAAAGGGAATTGTAATCATAATCCTGTGATTTTCAACGCTTACTCTAATTAGGCTGTAATAAAATTCTAACCTACGTGCGTCTAACAAAGGAACATAACCTAATTTCTCCCATCCGTTCTCCACAATTAACTTTAAGTCTCTTATTGGCAACAAATGCAGTGATAGTACACCTTTAGTCGCTAACGTGATAGCTTCCACATAGTCTTTTGATTTCTCAATGAAATGTGCAATTCTATTATGTATATGATTTATTTTTGAATCATAATACGTTAACGTTGCCAACAAATCTTGTACTTCCATAATCTGACTGATATTACTAGAATGTTCGTTCACCAAACTCATAATTTGATTGATTGAAGCTAACTGATTCCTTAGTTCTGACATAATTAATTCATTTTCATGAGTCAAAAACATAATTTTCTTATTTTGATTACTAATCTTAAGACGATTGGAAATTCCTAAGCCTAAACTTGCAATAGAACCAAAGATGTTTAGTGCAGCAAAAATAAACGGGTTACGTTTCTCAAAATTTTCGTGTCTTACTGTCCACATCAAAAGGTCACGAGCCAAAGATTCTGCCTCGTAAGTCTTATTTTGCAAGTCGTCGGATAGCATCTCTGCAACTTTTCGTGTCGATGCAAGCAAACTCTCTGTATTAAAAGGAAAGTTTCTTCTATGCATTTCATTTAATGAAACAGCAAACCTTGAAATGGCGCTCTTCAAGCTAGTGACGTCATTCTCTGGGAGAAAAATTGCTTGCATACGTACTTCAACAACTACGTTACTTGATGTAATAAAAATGTTTTCTAGTCTTTCTACTATAGTGCCATATTTAAAATCTATACTTTTAGTTTTAGAGCTCATCCCACACGAGAAAAATGTCTGAGCGAACAATATCACTCCTAACAATAAAAACTTCATCTTGGAAACCTATAATGAGAAAAACATAAGTAATTACTCCTGTATTAAGAAGAAAAAAACTTTTAACATATAAGGTTCACGAAAACCAAAAAAAAAAAATAAAAATTTTTCTCTCACTTCTTTCCCTCTTATTTTAATATCTTATGTGAGCCAATGGTACAATTCTCTCATCAGTGGATTAGGATATGTTTTGAATTCTAAATCTATTGGCCGTTAATGTTTCCAAAATGCTAAATGGGCCTTCAAACTTAGGTGTTAGTTTATAATTGAGTCCATTACGTAAATTTACCTGTATGTATACATTATCACCCACGGTATATGTTTTAGTTGGCTTTGCTATTTTATCATGATTCCTTTTCATTATTATTTGTGATTCTTCTAAATTCTTTTGGAGGATATCAAAATGACTTTTGCTTGCATTTATACATTCTTTTAAAGGATTTGATAAATTAGTTGTAGGCGTTAATACATGGAAAGGCGTTCTAACTGGGGTACCATACAATGCCTCGTGCGGTGACATTTTAATTGATATATGATATGAATGATTCAGAGTACTCAGTACTGCAGGTATTGCAATATCCCAGATAGGGTCTGATCCCCTTAGTGTTACTCTTAATATGTTTAAAACCTTCCTATTCGCTCTTTCCGCTAGCCCATTCGACTCTGGGTGATAGATCATATTATTGATGTTCTTTATGCTAAGGAATTCACACAATGAGGTAAAAAAGGGATTATTAAATTCTCCACCCGAGTCTGAGATTATCATATGTGGAATTCCATGTTTACAAATGTAACACTCGTAAAACTTCCTAGCGCATTCAATCGCAGTTTTAGTTTTAAGCGCTATTAGCTCTCTATATCGAGTCAAAGCATCTACAATTACTAAGAGGTGCTTATTTCCTCTATCTGACTCGTAAAATCCTGTTAATAAATCTAAATGTATCCTTTCAAAGGGTTGATTGGCCACGGGATAAGCCCCTAGGCTGACAGGTGTTTTCGTGTGCCCTTTGTTTTCCTGACAAGTGCGACAATTAGCAATGTGTTTTTTTATATCTGTAAGAATCGTATGCCAATAAAACAATGATTTGGCTTTCTTTGACATTAATGAGAACCCCGGGTGTCCATGTAATGGGTTTGCATGCAACCAATTTAGGAGAGTGAGTATAAGTGAGATTGGTACGACTACCTGGTCGTTAGTCACATGTGGTGTATTGCGGGTTTTCCTTGTCACGGATCTACACAGAATATTGTTTTGGATTATATAATTCTGCTGCGTATACTTTATATATTCCTTTTCCTTACGATTGCCTTCCAAAGCATTTATAATTTTTCTAATATCTGATCTTTTCTTTGCTCAGTCTGTAATAATTCAGCACTCCAGCCCAGATCTTCTTGTTCAGATATCGATTTAACAATAGGCATGGATGTTGACATATTTATTAATTCAGCTAAAGGCTCAGTACAAGATGACACGGAGTTGCGTGATACTGCATCAGCAATGATATTTGCTTTCCCTGGTAAATACCCGATTCTCACGCCAAAGTCTTGAATGATCAAATGCCACCGAGTTCGTTTGGGGCTGTGGCTGAAGCCTTTAAAGAAGTCGGTTAGTGGTTTATGATCAGTAAGAACCTTAACGGGATAACCGTATATTATGAACTTAAAATGCACTAGTGAATTGACAATAGCTAGCCCTTCCTTGTCTATTACTGCATACTTACTTTCGGAAGTTCTCAGTTTTCGAGAATAGAAAGCTATCGGGAAAAATTGTTTTTCATATTGCTGAAGCAATACCCCACCTACTCCTAAGTCTGAGGCCTCTGTTGCAATGAAGAATTCCTTTCCGAAGTCAGGAAATTTTAAGATAGGAGAACTACACAGTTCATCTTTCAAGGTATTAAACACCTGTTGATGCTGCTAAGACCATATGAAATCTACGCCCTTCTTCTTAAGATCAGTTAGGGGAGCGGCTATGATTGAATAATTGCGTAGTCTCCAAACACTATGTTAATCATTCTTGTAAATGTTATGGGAGCACAACGTAAACCAAAAGGCAACCGTAAAGATTCATAATGTCCCCTGGCTGTGCTGAAGGCTGTGTATGGGATACTATTTTCTTCTAATGATATCTGGTGAAAGCCTTTAAGTAAAATATTTATTCTGACCTAACAAAGATAAAATATCGTCAGTACATGGCACTGGGAATCGATCAGGGATCGTCTCCTCATTTAGGCAACGGAAATCTACGCAGATATGCCATGTTCGATCTTTTTTCGGTACAACTATTAATGGATAATTATAAGGGATGTTCTATTTCCTAATGACTCCTTCTTCTAGCATTTTACCTACTTCATCATTTATTTCATTCTGGAATTTCATAGGGAGCCTGTACGAGGTTACATAGATAATTTTCTGCTTGTCCTTTAACCTTATTAGATGCTCGATCACATCTGTTTTTCCTAAGGATCCATCCGTAGTGGGAAAAACTTCATGATACTCAGTTAAAAGTCCAAAAAATTTCTGCTGAATTTCTTTTTCTTGAATGTCTTTACTAATTTTATTTTTAATAGATTGCAAAAGGGATTCATCCGCAGCTGATTGAGCGTGATTGATTTCAGCAACGGTAAGAATACGATGTTTATAAACTTATACATCCAAGATATGTTGATTTTTGTGAATTACTAAAGTGGTATTTAAATGATTACAGACTTCAATATTACATTGTTGATGTGAGCCTACTGTATAAATAGCTTGTGTGACGGAAAATCCGTTAGTGTTCAAAGTGTCGGAAAGGATTATTATTTCAGATACCGGTAACGTTTTTTTTATTTGCACTATTAAATTCGAAGTTACATTCGGCTCGATAGATTGCGTGCAAGATGATATTACGGGTGAATGAGAATTCTGTTTGGTCGCGTATATTATTTCTTTATCAGTGAGACAAGTTATTGGTTCTTCCACATACGTCACTGTTTTATTTGTCATCTCCTTTTTATCCAAAACTGATTTTAAGGTATTAGAAGACTTATAGAATATTCCTTTGATATACACGCCGTGCTTGGCAGGGGCTAAGATAATGTTTTGAAAGCCCATAGAGGGGTATCCTTTAATTACAGCTGGATACATATCAATGTTTTGTACAATAACAAATGTATCGGCAAACGTGCGCTTACTGACTTTGAACTGAATATGAGTTACGCCTATTACATTTAATTCCTTATTTCCTATACCCAAGAGCCTTATTCCGGACTTTTCTATAGGGAAGTTCGAAAACAACAAATGAGGTGTCCTCAAATCCATGATATTACGTGGACTACCAGAGTCAAAAAATAATGTAAAGGATTGATCTTCTATATTTACAGCATATAATGTTGGCCGTAACTCATTTTGACTTATTATTGTGTGAATTCGTTGCAAATCTACGGGAGCATGCACTGGTTTATTTAATTCGGTCGTGTGTTTCATAGGAAAATCTATTGCCTCACAATGATCTGATAAAACATAAAATTGATTATTCAATACTACTGATGTTGATATGAATGACCTTGACCCAACATCACTCTCTTCCCCACTGGGGTTAATTATGTGGTAATTGCTTTGCTCTGCACATTCTGAAAATTAGTCTGACCTTGCGAGTTCTGGTTTGACGACCCAGGTTCAGCATTATTCGAAGAACTATTTGTTTGTTTCTGATTTTGAACTATATTGACGTTTGGCTGTTTCTTCTTATTGAACTGAGGATTTTTCTTTTTATTTCCATATGGAACTGACCGTGGAATTGACTGTGTATTTTTAGGATTCTGTTGTGTCTTACGTGAGTAGCACTGACTATATGAATGAGTAGAACTATTATGTAACGAACAGAATATCGTTCTGCAGTCTGCAATCAAGTGACCTTGTCGTTTGCAATTATAACACGTCATTCCTGCAACTTGGCTATTATGAACTACGTTTACTTGTTGTTGCTTAGTTTCATTCTTTGCAAAAACTTGTGTAAACACAGGATCAAGATCAGGACACTTAGACATATGTTTCTTTATCTGTTTATATGCATCCAATTCCGTACTTGCTGGCGTTAACTTTTTATCAATACACCGCACTAAAGCTTCTGGTTCCTCAGTTTGTATAACATTTATTTGTTGTTATTAAATGTTTTCATTTCTTCGGTGGACGTAGATACTTAGTCAAATTTGTAGATTCATTACTGTTGATTTCTTGAAGATTTTTCACTGGTTCTTAGAGTTTTATTCGCTGGTTCTTGAAAATCTTTCTCTGGTTCTTAGAGTTTTATTCGCTGGTTCTTGAAGATCTATTACTGGTTCTTAGAGTTTTATTCGCTGCCACCATTTATTGGTGTGATACTGTTATTAACACACATTCGGGTTCCCATTAAATGTCATCTTCAATGTGTTGTATATTAGACTTGGTATGTTACATCTTCAAGTAAGTCTAGGTAAGTTAACTTTAAAATAGCTACTTCCTTTAAAAACAGTTATTAACATATCCATCACAAGAGTATAGATGGTTTGGTCGGATGACCATTCCGTATAACATCTAAGTAAGAACTGGCTAAAATATCGATATCACAGATATCGTATAGTCAGTTATCTCAGCAGTTAAACACATAATGTAAACTAAACATTAATATAGGAAGACACCTGCATCCGGTGGCAACAAAACTCTTTCTCACGATTCGTATTTGGGTTTTTTCTTCATAAAAATATTACATTGCTGAGGTTTGGCATTAACATCCTAGTTATGACATGACTATGGCATTTCTCACACTCGCTCCTCTTCCATATTGACCTCTTAGGTCATGTATTTAAACAAGCAATTTTACATATTTTACACACACACACACACACACACACACATATATATATATATATATATATATATATATATATATATATATATATATATATATATATATATATATATATATATATATATATATATATATAATATATATATATATATATATATATATATATATATATATATATATATATATATATATATATATATATATATGCATTCATACATATTCATATATATATATATATATATATACATATATATATATATATATATATATATATATATATATATATATATATATATATATATATATATATATATATGCATATATATATATATATATATATATATATATATATATATATATATATGTATATATATATATATATATATATATATATATATATATATATATATATATATATATATATATATAATGCGTTTATATATATATATATATATATATATATATATATATATATATATATATATATATATATTCAAATAAGCCATATATTTTTAATATATTGATGTCTGGATTCTCTTAACGACCTCTGGGTCAGAGCCACAAGCAAAATCACACAAAGACAACTTCCTCCCAGCCGATCAGAAGCTATTGTCTTTGTGTGATTTCGCCTTGGGCTCTGATACCGAGGTCGTTAAGAGAATCCAGACATTAATATATGAAAAATATATCGGTTATTCGAATATGAAAAACACGTCTAAGTGTGTAGAATTTATTATATACTTTATATATATATATATATATATATATATATATATATATATATATATATATATATATATATATATATATATATATTTATATATATATATAAATATATATATATATATATATACATATATATATATATATATATATATATATATATATATATATATATATATATATATATATATATATATATTTGCGTGTGTCCGTGTGTTTATCTTGAATCGGATGTTATATGTCATTGGCGAAATGGGATGTGAAAATGTTTAATAAAAAAAAAATCCTAGAGAAAAACCAATAAAAAAATAGATAGAAAGCAATGTATGAAATAGTATTTTCCTTGTTAGTAAAGGTAGTAGGTTGGCCAGGGCACCAGCCGCCCGTTGAGATACTACCACTAGAGAGGTATTGGATCCTTTGACTGGCCAGACAGTATTGCATTGGACCCCTCTCTCTAGTCACGGCTTATTTTTTCTTTGCCTACACTTACACGGAATAGTCTGGCCTATTCTTTACATATTCTCGTCTTTCCTCATACATCTGACAACAATGAGATACTTAACACTTCTTCACCAAGGGGTTAATTTACTGCACTGCAATTTGTTCAGTGTACTTTCCTCTTGGTAAGGGTAGAAGAGACTCTTTAGCTATGGTAAGCAGCTCTTCTAGGAGAAGGACACTCCAAAATTAAACCATTGTCCTCTAGTCTTGGGTAGTGCCATAGCCTCTGTACCATGGTCTTCCACTGTCTTGGGTTAGAGTTCTCTTGCTTGAGGGTACACTCGGGCACACTATTCTATCTTATTTTTTTTTTCTTCCTCTTGTTTTTTTTAAATGGTGTGTTGGGCAGGCTTAATAGAAGGGCCATGGATGCCTGGTGGTTTATCAAGAGGTTGTCTTTTCCTTTTTCTGATTTTTTCTTCTCAAAACCATCCTTACTGTCCTCCCTTCAGTTGAAGTGGCTATCCTGGAGGGTATTTAGCCTTGCATGGTGTATCGGCTCCTCCATGTTGACCAGTTTTTCCGACTTTTTACTATAGTCTATGGATATCATCAATCACTTTTATTATTATTCTGTACATATTGTTTTTGTTTTAATTCTTGTTAATCTAGTTTTTAAGTATGATGTCTCTTTTTTATTTCTATTAATTCTTATGCTGTCTGGAGACATTGAGCAAAATCCGGGACCAGTACGTCCTAGATTTCGTCAATGTCGTCTTCTGTATTGCAATATTCGTGGTCTTCATGCAAATATCCGAGACCTTACAGTTGCGTCCAGACAGTATGATATTCTTTTGTGCTCAGAAACTTTGGTTTCTAATATGAGGCACTCATCTGAGCTCCTTATAACTGGTTTTAAGAAGCCAATAATGCTGAAACGTGATTCCATTCCTAGGGCCAGGGGAATGGCGGTGTATATTAGGACCGAGTACCCTGCTTCTCATAAGTCCTGCTATCAATGTGGATGTCATGAGATTCAGGTAATAAAAGTTTGTGGCAGGCATAACAACTTTTATTTGTGTTCAATCTACCGGAATCCAGACATGGATGATTCTATCTTTGATTGTCTTCTTACCATTATGGCTAAGATATAAGAAGATGATAGAAAGGCTTCGTTTGTCTTTGTTGGTGATTTTAATGCTCACCATAGGGAGTGGTTGAGTTCTATCTCTCCTACCGATCGCCATGGCTTAAGAGCTTTAGACTTTGCCTCAGAATCAGGCTGTGAGCAAATCATAAATGAAGCTACTCACAGGTCTGGTAATTGCTTGGACCTCGTATACACTGACTCCCCTGGCGTTATAACTAGTAAGGTTGGTTCTCCAGTCGGGACTTCTGATCATGCCTTGATTTCATTATTAGTGAAGACTGAGCAGCCTGTCCCTGATATATCATATTCTTGTAAAATTTATATGAAATCCCAAGCAGACTGGAATGGGATTTTGCATGATCTTTTGTGCTTGAATTGGTCACAATTATATAATAGTGTAGATCCTGTTGTCCCTTTGAATGAGAATCTAGTCAACATAATTGATAGGCGTATCCCTTCTCGTGTGCTAAGGTACCGAATGAAGGACAAACCGTGGTTCAATGATGTTTGTAGACGTGCTTATTTGGAGAAGCAGGAGGCCTATCACCTTTGGAAGGGTAACAGATCAGATTTGACCTGGAACAACTATACTCAGCTTCGAGCTTTTGCTCAGAGAGTTTATGCCTCAACTGAAAAGGAGTACAATTTAATCATAAAAGAAACCCTCTCTGGTACAACTCAGGAACATAAATGGTGGTCTACCCTTAAATCTACACTCTTTGGTGTAGATGCAACAGTTCCTCCTTTACTTAAACCAGATGGCTCAGTCACTCACTGTCCAAAGGAAAAGGCAACCCTTTTGGCTGATGTTTTTGACAGTAAACAGAGTAATGAAAAACTTGAACTTCCTCATTCCTGTTTTCCGGAGGCTAAACTAACTAGTTTAGCTTTTCGATCTCGTGAGATTAAAGCTCTGTTGATGGACCTTGATGCTTATGGAGGTGTAGACCCTAATGGTATTTTTCCTTTTTTTTTTATAAAGACAGCAGATTTCCTAGCTCCAAAGTTATCTGTTATTTTACGCAAGTTAGCAAGAAGAGGAGCTTTTAGCACTTGTTGGAGAATTGGTAATGTTACTCCTCTATGTAAATGTGTTTGTGGTAGCTCAAGTCCCACTGATTACCGCCCAATTTCCATAACTCCCATATTATCTAAAGTTTTTGAACGTCTTCTGGCAAAACGTCTTAATAGGTTTGCTGAAGGTAATCATCTATTCCCTAGTTTGCAATTTGGTTTTCGGAAAGGCCTTGGAGCATGTGATGCCCTTCTTACAATCTCCAATGCTGTACAGAAATCCCTTGATTGTGGTCAGGAAGTTCGTATGATTGGCCTTGATTTTAGTGCTGCCTTTGACCGTGTTAATCATGAGGCCCTTGTTTTCAAACTGAAACAGTTGGGAGTGGGTGGGTCGTTTCTTAGCATTATTATTGATTTTTTAAGTAGTAGATCTCAAAGAGTTGTTGTTGATGGGCACCATAGTGAGTATAGGAATGTGATATCCGGTGTTCCACAGGGTAGTGTTCTTGGCCCATTACTTTTCATACTATATACACATGACATGTGGTTTGGCCTAGAAAATAAGCTTGTTGCATATGCAGATGATGCTACTCTCTTTGCATCAATTCCATCCCCTGAATGTAGATCTGGGGTTGGTGAATCCCTTAATAGAGATTTAGCTAAAATTAGTGCATGGTGCAAATTATGGGGTATGAAGTTGAATCCTAACAAAACTCAAAGTATGATTGTAAGTAGGTCAAGGACGGTGGCTCCTCAACATCCGGATCTCAGTATTGATAATGTTTCTTTAAATTTGTATGACTCTTTCAAAATTTTAGGCGTGATTCTTGACAGCAAATTTACTTTTGAGAAACATATAAGGTCTGTGTCTTCTTCAATTGCACAAAAAATTGGCTTATTGAGAAAGTCTTTTAAGATATTCGGTGAACAATCTATTCTGAAGAAGTGTTTTAATTCTTTTATTCTACCTTGTTTTGAGTATTGTTCTCCTGTCTGGTCTTCAGCTGCTGATTCTCATCTTAATTTGTTGGACAGAAACTTACGGTCTATTAAATTTCTTATTCCTGATCTAGATATTAATCTCTGGCACCGTCGATCAATTAGTTCATTATGCATGTTGCATAAGATTTTTCATAACTCTGACCATCCTTTACATTCAGATCTCCCTGGACAATTCTATCCTGTTCGTAATACTAGGCAGGCAGTTAATTCTAATAGCCAGGCCTTCTCCATCATAAGACTCAATACTACGCAGTACTCTAGAAGTTTTATTCCAGCTGTTACCAAGTTGTGGAATGATCTTCCTAATCGGGTTGTTGAATCAGTAGAACTTCAAAAGTTCAAAGTTGGAGCAAATGCTTTTTTGTTGACCAGACGGACATGAGTCTTTTTATAGTTTATATATGACATTTTTGTTGTTGACGTTGTTAATAGTTTATATATGATATATTTCTTTTGACATTACTTTTTTTAGAATGATTTATTGTTAATTTGTTCTCTTCAGTTATTTATTTCCTTATTTCCTTTCCTCACTGGGCTATTTTTCCCTATTGGAGCCCCTGGGCTTATAGCATCTTGCTTTTCCAATTAGGGTTGTAGCTTGGATAGTAATAATAATAATAATAATAGAAAATATGCTAAAAGGTAGATTTTATTTGTCTTATTTAACATTTGGGCTACTATCTCAATTATTTAGGTTTAGAAGATTGGTAATAAAAATAGATATGAAATTCTAACGCAACAGTGGAATAAGAAGGAAAACCATGGAACCATTCGCGATATTACACTTAAAGAACCAAGTAATTTTCAAGTAAAAGACAGATCCCAAATAAATTCCACAATTACATGAATATTCCAGTTCCCCTTACATGGGAAACTATGACAGCAGAAAGAAACATATTTTCTTAAACCTTTACTCTGTCTCTTATGCAAATCTGAGAGGTAAAATTGTATAACTTCGGAGGCAATATGCAATTTTACCCCATTTTCATAGGTACTGTCTTCTGTGCGATACATAGGAAAGCTGTATATCATCATATATCTGGTTCTAATTATCCTAGAGTCATATTCTCGGATTCTAAATTATTTATTTTCTTTTTTTTAAGGCTAAGGAATCCATTGCTGAACTTTCCAGTCACCCATTATAGGTCTTTTTTTTTTTTAGAAAATTAAGGTTTCACTTTCAAACACTCAGGCCCCAGTTTTGCAACAGAAATTATCACGATCACAGTATTGTGATGAATGTTCATTTTCAACCTCATCATGATCTTTCTCTTCCTCATCATCATCATTGCTGGCACCTGGCTGGTCTTGGATGTTAATAAATTCTTTAGGTAGAGTGCTACCTACAGTCAAACCATAATAGCTTCAACTCCCTATGAACTAGGTTCTAACCGTAACTCTCACTGTCAGCAACAGGAACATCAGGCTTATAGCCACCTGGTAATTAACACCCCTGATATGCTGCTGAAGGTTTTTGCAGCATGGTGGTAACGTGCTCAAATGCATGTTGAGCTTTTCGAAGCCATGGTCGGTCGGTTGCAGTTAGCGAAGTTAATCAACATGCCTGGTCTATATAGACATTATCTGTGAAAGCATCCATCTCATTAACCAAATAGGATGGCATATTCCAGGCCTCACCTAATCTAGAAAGGGAAACTTCAAAGTGGTCCAAATTTTGAAGGAATTTCAGAGGCTTCAACTTTCCAATCATCTTAAAGCAGGTAACTGAATCATAACCTTAGAATAGAAGAAGTAAGAACAATGCTTCTTTGTGTATGTCTTACATGCCCCTAGCTAGTTTACATACGCTTATCAGCCACCTCTTGTTTACCTGCTAGCATAAAATCAAATATTGACCTCTTCTTTCTCAAGTGCATAGTACAAAAGCAGGAAGAAGACATCACTCTCTGGGCTTTTGTCTCTAACTGGTCGGTAACCATGCCTCATGCTATGCATGCAGTATAAGCTAAAAATGTTTTTTTCTATATACTGTGTAGTTACTAAAATTTGTTTAGTTAGCATAAATGTAAGTATCTAAAAGTGCCAAACATCAATATTCAATAACTTGAATCTGTTTCCTATATGGACAACTGCAGTGAAGGTAGCACTCTTTTGCTGATAATGTGGCCATCATCTGTCTTCAGCAGGTAGGCACGTCTATCACATATTACAGTAACTTCTGTACTGCACAGTCTATTAGTGTAAGCATCCTGGCCCCTACGCTTCCTGATGATGAAGTAGTTGTGGCCCATTGCTAACGTCTTCACCTGGTGATCGCCATACTAGGGTTCGAGACCCACTCAAACTCGTTAGTTCCTTTACCTCACCATCATTTTGAGCTACGGATAATGGTTTTGGGGAGCCTATGGGTGTATCTGTTAAGTCATCAGCAACCATTGTCTGGCCCTCCCTGGTCTTAGCTTGGATAATTAGGGTGCTTAGGTGCTGATCGTATGTATATATGATCAGACTCTAGGTCGTTCTCCTGCTTGCTTAGGCAATGTTCCTATCTCTTACCTCTGCCATTCACGAGTGCCCTTTAACCCTTTAAGTTGTTCATGTTATTATTCATGTTAAATTGAAATATCACTACCCTAATCATAGTGATGTATTAGTTTCTCCGTAAGACGTATTACCCGACTGGACTGCTGTTTATTATTCATTGCTCAGAAAGCCCTTCCGAATGACATGTCATTTTGTCTTCTCACCTAGTACAACAATTTTGTCACCACCTGATGCATTCCGTGGTCTATGTAATAACAATTTCATAATATTTAATAGATGAATAAAAAAAGAATTACCATACATGTATAAATAAAACTATGAAATCGTCTTGCAAAAAAAAAAAGATGTTCTATTATAAAGTTAAAAAGCATATTTAATATACTTACCATAATAGACTGGTATGTACAAATCTGTGCTAATTACTGCATGTACATCCTTGTACAGCATGCTGAAGACCTTCTGCCATAATAGCATGAAGTTACTTGGGATGTCTTTCACCAAGAACAAGCAAGCATTTCAATCGTAGATTGTAAGAAATTCTTTTCCAATAGGGTATGGTGCATCATATACTTCTTTTTTTCACGTGATAACATAACTTGCAATTATCAGTTTTACAGGAAAAAAAAAAACATCAGTAGTTATTTCAATGTAAGGAATAGGCATCATGGGAATTGGACTAGGTCTTCCAGGTTTAACTTAGTTCCAATTCGTTAACTTCTCATCAATAACTAGAAAAGCGCATTTCCTTGAGCTTGAACTATACAATTTTGCTGTCTATTGATATCTTGGTACTTTTCTAATCCATGGATCCAAGTGTCTTTAAATTTTTTTTCTTAATTGACTCAAAGAGGTTACTGTAGTTCTTCAACCAATCATCAATGAAACCACCATGTGCTTCTGCTCTGACAACCTTTACTCTAAGCACGTCATGCTCATGTGTTGCTGTATTACCAAAAGGCAGAAGTATCAGATTATCCTTTGTGTCTACTGTGAATAAGTTGAGAAAGCTTTGAAGTGCCTTGATAAACTTTTCAGTATTCCTTTGGTTCCTAGCAATTGCTATTTTCATGACTCTCTGGTGGTTGCATATATACCAGATTGAACATGGAGTTGGCAAATTGAGACCTAATGTATGTTAACTTGATCCTTTTCTGATAAGCTTCTCGGTTTGTGAATAAGCCTGTGAGGCCACTGCCACTGCCTCCACAAAACTTGGTTTGTCATATGAAAGTTTACGGCATTGTTTAATCCACTGCAGAGCAGTTTCCTGGCATGAAAGAACATGCAACAAATATTGCACGGTGTTCCAGAAAATCTGTTGTTCTCGGATGTCTCAATTCTCTGTTGCACAGATGCATAGAGAAGTAGATCAAGTACCTTGTGCTGTTTGTCCGATAAACTTAACATAAGAAGAACGCGTGACGTATATGTAGTGTGTATGTAAGGTGAAACCAGAAAAATTCCCATACGAGCTATGTAAGACCGCTTCATCTGAGCAATCTTTTCAATAAATAAATTTTTTTAGCTTTCTTCCAAGTAAGCTAAGAATCTGTGTAGGTATTGTCACTCTGCCTCATTGTTCATGGCTGAGTCAATGGTATCAGGAGAACATTTCATTACAACATCAGCCAGAATATTGAGACGATGCTGATAGAGTTCAACATTCTGACCGTCTTGGCACTGCCTGATGAAAAGTTATTCCAATGTCTCTAATGCAGCGTTGTTAGTGAAGTGCCCCGTCATAATGTAACCCAAAAAGAACACCTAACAGTGAACCTGTTTCAGTGAGTCCAGTGTGAAGTACGATATCTAAAAAATTACTTTCACCCGTCTTCTTACCCAACATCCTCATAAATGCACATTCAAGAAGGAATGTTCCTGTCAGTATGATATGGTTTTGGGACTGATCAAGTTTACACCATATGATAGGGTGTGCCTTCATACAGAAACCAATATTGGAAGTGGTGATGTTGAATATTTCTTGCACTTCATGTGTTTTACTATCAGCATATTGTAGACAATCCAGTACACTTTAGTTATCTGTAATGGAACTTGCAATGAATGGGTGATAAGCTTTCCGGTGTCTTCTTAATCTTGGAGAGAAAACCTTTAATTTTTCTGAGGATTACATGTATTAGAGACAAAGAGCTGTCATTGATTTCATTACTGACTGTTTTCTATATGAATTGAGTAAATGGCCACCTCAGAGATGAGTAAAATCAGGCATAATTATAAAGGACTGTTCCTACAACAAAAACCTTTTATTCAACACTCAGATGGATAAGGGAATGCAGAACAGAGGTAAAACTAAAGGGGCCCTCAGTAGAGCGCGGACCTCTGCCGCCGCAGCAGTTTATTTCTCGACCTTGACCTTTGACCTTAACATATATCAATTAGCGTGGATTTTCATACACTCAACTATGGACCAAGTTTGAAGTCTCTCTGACAACAATGTCCAAACTTATAGCTGATTACGTGAGTTGGACATTTTGCTTGACTCTGACCTTGACCTTTTGACATTGGACTTCCAAAATTTAATCATTCCCAGGATTTTACATAAAAGTTAATCCCTGCTAGTTTCAATATTCTAATGTTAAAATTGTGGCCCGGAAGCTGTTCACAAACGCACACAAACAGGGGGTAAAACATAACCTTCCAAACTTTGTTGGAAGAGGTAAAAAAAAAAGTCATATCCTTTTTGTGCATGTCATTACAGAGGTTGACACATTTAGACAAGATATTTAACATATTCAAAGCACTGCAAAGAGAAATTTTCATTGTTACTTCCAGCACTCAGTTTCATACCAAGTAATATTTACTCAGACAATGACATACGGTAGCTTAAAAAAAGTTTTTTTTTTTTTTTAATGGTGTCTGCTTTTAAATGTCAGCTAATTCATATCCTGGAAGTAGTTTTGAATGACCATACTTTCCCCCTCCTTTCAGTTCCATCTGTTACAAGAGGATGTCTCCCAAGAGGGACATTCAATCGACAGTATTACGGGAATTTATTGTAAATTCATATAATTCAATATTTAACTAAATGAGCACTCAGTAAAGAGCACGCCTTTGCCATGCCAAGCAGTCTTGTTTTGCTCTTAACTCCAATGCGTACTTATACTTTGACGTATTTTCTTCAACGTCTAATGAATTCGTCTTTGGATCATACCTCCCATGTCCACCGATGTTTGTTGAAATTAGTTGTGTAGTTTTTGTTCAATGTTGTTCACAAACAAATTATTTGTCATGCAATTAATATTGTGATTATTTCAAAGTACAGTACTGCTGTGTACCTCTACGTTATCCAAAATGTTACAAATTCCTCCTTGAGCACTACCCAACACGACTACCAACTTTGTTCAAAATCGGAACCTTACTTTTTGTGTAAAATTGCTCAGAAACAATCCATAGCCTTCGCAAAATCTTTGATTTTGGCGACGACAATTATTCAATGTTTATGATTCTTCCCCCTAAAATGTACAGCATAGCTGTTCCTGGTCAAAAGACATATCACAAATAATAACCCACATGGATAAAGAAGAGATAGAACAGACATGAGAATGCGAAGGTGGTTCATGGGAATATCACTGCTTGAAAGATTGGAAAATGATGAAACAAATAGAATGTCAGTGCAGTAATATTACCGAGATGATAAGGGTGTCACGACCGAGATGGCGTGGGCACATGTTAAGAATGGATGGTTGGGAGGGAGTGAGAAACCTGTTAGGGGGAGAAAATCAAGTGGAAGGCAGAGAATTAGATGCCGTCGAGGCGAGGGATGATATGGAGAGAGGAGGTTTGGTGGAAGAGGATGCCTTTGACCAAAGGCATTGGAGAAGGCGCATCAGGCAACTGACCCATTAATGTAGGGATAATGGTGGGGAAGAACATGATGGATAGTGTATACATCCATTACCTTTTGCCAGATGCATAAATGGCTACCAGGCATGTTTAATTGCATATAAAGCCAGCAACTGTGCAAAGCAAAGATAAACTACGGTTCGTACCACTAATCACGGTCTGAAATTGATAAATCACGAGATGACCTGTTTGAAAAATTTACAGTTCATGTATTCAGCTAAAATTAAAATATAATCATCAACCCTATCTCCCTGTGATTATGAAGAACGTTGTACAAGTAAATATATGGATCAGTAACCGGAGGACTGACCCTGGCGGAGAATTAACCCTTAACACTAGGATGGCCAGCTCCTTTGATATATATAAAATGGCCGAGGTGTCGTTTTCGACACCTTATGATTTTTATTGAAATTTGGCATGAAAAATAATCATATATGGTTAATGAAATAACTCATATGTTTGCAATACATAGTTTATTAAAGAATATTGTTATTACATAACATTTGACCTCATTTTGAAGTAGGCTATAACATTCTTTTTACAATCCTGTAGGCCAATTATTTATCAATATCTTAGATTCCACAATCTTTACATGTTACAAACACTACCCTAGTTTCATCCTTTGCACATTTGCCACAAGTAGGTTTTTTGCATACTTGGCAAATAGTAATCGTAGCATTTGAACATTTTCTACCATGACACTTGCGACGTTTCTTAGGTAATGATGAGCTTGTGGAGGGCACATCCGCAAGATTCGGTAAGCTTCTCTTCTGAACATAAGCATGCCTAAGACTTTCAATGAGCTCCAAAATGAACTCCTTCCTACTAATTGTTCTCCCTGATGCTAGTTTGTATATAATCCATGCATTTATAACTGCCATATCCAGTATATTACAAAAAACTCCAAGGGGCCAACGTCTTGTAGCACAACGTGTACTGTACTTTCGGAGCATTTGGTCGACTACGTCTACTCCTACTTTATTAGCATTATAGAAATCAATGACTGCTGGTTTCTTCTTCTCACCTTCCGAAATTGTTGGAGAACTATGCATTGTTGATAAGAGGCACACATTTTTATTAGCTTTGCATTGATAATTAACAAACATGCATTCACTTTCATCTTGAAAATAGAATTTGGATTCATACTTTTTCCCCTTTTCTTGTAAAGTCATTTCTTTCGACAGATGCTTGCTGTTTCCTCTCACAGTACCGACAATTGAAGTAGCTCTATCTCGCAGTTTCCTTGCAACTTCAAGAGATGTAAAAAAGTTGTCTGTTGTTACATTATAGCCTTTGTTCTTCACAACTTCAGTAAGACTGAGCACAACATGTTCCGCCAAGGGAACCCCTAACCTTGATTCCTTTTCTATGGCTCCTAAGTAGGGGATCACATTTACAATGTATTTGTTTTCTACCTCTGTAAGGACCCAAAATTTCATTCCAAACTTATCAGGTTTATTTGGCATAAATACAATGAATGGGCACCTGTTTTTCATGGGCAATAGCTGTTCGTCAATTGTCAAACTATATGTTGGTATATAGGCACCTCTGCAATTTTCAACAAATAGGACAAAAATGTCTCTAGTGTGGGTAAATTTGTCACTTTTGATCCTCTCTGACCTTGTGCTTCTGTTGTCAAACCTAATGAATCTATGTATTTTCTTGTAATCACTTCTAGACATGGTTTCTCCGAATATTTTTGGTCCATAGGTTTTATTCCACAAAAAATCTGCACTGTGAGCTTTTCCGTACACTCCCCTTGCATATGTCAAAGCAATGTAGGCCTCAAACTTTTCTAAGGATAACACCCAGCTTTCATCGTGATTTTTTCCTTCACTGATTGTCCATTTATGAATTTTCCGTAGCATAGTTTTATCAATGAAGATTCTCCAAGCAGAATATGGGGATTCTGCAGCTACATTTTTCACAGTTTTTGAAATGCCAGAAGTAGCTTTGAATACCTGACTTTGGCTATATCTTCCTTTCCGAGATGATGATAAAGGTTCCTAGGCAATCCCATGCCGTGTAATGATGGTATTTCTATCTGTAGAAGTGCTTGCTTGTATATCTGATGAGGTACTTGCTTGTCTAGTGGATTCGTCTTCACTATCTTGATAGTCATCAGAATCTGATGAGCTTGAAGAAACTTTTTTTTGTAGTAAAAACTCATTTTCACTACCATCACTACCATCACTTGAAACTTCATCTTCTGATTGGAAGATAATATTCAATGCTTCTTCTACAGTATAGAAATCTTTATTTCCCTTACACCGTGAAGCAGCCATCTCTAATATATTCAGTATGACTACCACTAAGCTAATATGAATGATGAGTGCTTAGTAACTGTTTCCTTTGCCAAGGATCACGAAACACAGAATTCTCAAGGATATTCAAGTCAGGAATAACAAGTCTGAAAAGAAATTCACAAATATATAGTATACCTCATACTGAAAGAAAGTCATTATATAGATATGTGTGTGTGTGTGTGTGTGTGTGTGTATAAATAGATAGATATATAGATAGGGGACACAAACACAAATATTATTGCTTGTGAGGAGTTTTTAAATGAATTTACCATATAAATAGCCTAGGTGTCAAAAACGACACCTTGGCCATTTAAGGTATAACCTCAAATATCAGCTATTCCACTGAATATTTTTTTAAAAATTAGGTCTGTTAAGCATCTTTTTAAAAATTTAATAATTGTCTATAAGACTCAGCATTGAGCCAAAATCAGTTATTCCATACTAATTAGTTAAAAATTTGAAGGTGTCGAAAACGACACCTCGGCCATCCTAGTGTTACCCTTAATCTCTGGTAAAAGTGACCCAGAGTGATTTGGAGGACTGACCAACAATGTTTATTTATACTATAGTGCATTTTTTATTAGTATACTATAGTGCATTTATTATTAAAGTTATTTGATTAAATACAATAACATATAAAAACTTGTATAACAGGCATTGGTAAATTTTATATAAGAAATCTATACTTAAATCAAATCAATCCGGCTAACGGTTGTGACCTGGGAAGGGGGTCCGGGGGCTTGGCCCCGGCTAGGGGTTGTGACCTGGGAAGGGGGTCCAGGGGGTTGGCCCCAGCTAGGGGTCGTGACCTGGGAAGGGGGTCCGGGGCTTGCCCCGGCTAGGGGTTGTGACCTGGGAACTACTAGGTTTGGTTAGGTGGGTTTGTTAGATTCTGTACCTTTTTGCAAATCTCAAGTGTTAAATAACCATGTTTGGCCAGTTTCCCACTGGGGTCCCCCATAATTGTCTTTATATAAAGGGGTTCAGAAACTCATGAACGGGTGGTTTGCCCCAATAATACCAAAGAATTAGCTTTAGAAAAGAAAATAAACATTGTGGATCAGTCCTCCAAACCACTCTGTGTCAGTTTTACCAGAGATTGTGGGTCAATCCTCCAGTATTCTATGGATATACATTTAATGTCAGTAATCTGTTGTGCTCTGTTCATAGATAGGACTTCTTTGATACTTTCACTAACAAAAAATACACTTTTCATTGTCTTCCGAGTTAATATATGACTTTAATTACTAAAGAAACTGGAATTGACCGTAAGAAATGGACGAGTGTTGGCTAGCTTGGCCTTTCCTCTATGTTTAATGAGGCCTGGGCCATGATAACTTTTGTATCGATCGATTAAAATGTGAAGTATATTTTACATTCCGAGGCCATTGTTTATATTTGAGAGTGATGGCGAGTTACTGCGCATGCATTGGTTCCAAACGGTGTGGGGAGTTTTCTGTGTATTTACAATAATGTAATTATTACCTGGTTTATTTAACTAATTACTAGCTTCCAGATATTTATGCACTAGTTCCCGGATGTTGTTATATAACAGCCAAGAACCACCCTAACTTTTAGTTTCAACTATACTGTACTACCAACATGAAAACACATCTCCAAGAGAAAAGTACGAAAATACTTTTAGAACTAAATTATACCTTTACATTATAGATTAAGTGAATCTACATGAACAAATACTAACTTTCAAAGATTAAACAACAAAGAATAACCAAGTATAAACGGTTCAATGAAATTACATGAAAGCACATTAGGGAGCACAAAAGGGATAAATATTTAAGAGAATACTTTATAAACACATCCCTCCAAGAGGAGTCAGAACATTGTAGATCCAAGTAACTGATTGATTACAATTTTTGTGTAGAGAAGCAAAAGTCAAAATCTGGAAGCATGTCAGCAATGAGGTTTGACATTACCTTTGATAAGCAATATCCCTATTTTATATTGCTGCAGAACCAAAAGGCTCAGAGTTGATCTAGTTTATTTAAATTTACTTACAAAAGACAATGGATTACGGTCAGAAAAAAAAAGATTGATTTGTCTAAATTTTTATTTAGAAGAGAGACTATTTATATACGAAACAAATTTTTCAAGAGCATGAAGGAGAGCCCAAGCCACCTCTTCCACTGTAAACTAGGAACTGAGGCTTCAGTCTACTTGAATAAGAAATCTGGTGTAGTACATTATCGTCACTGGTCTGCATCAAAACTGCTCCTACATCCACATCACTAGCTAATACTTTGAGATTAACAGCTTGTCGGATTCAGATAGCCTTCAACACAGAAGACTATTTCAATAGCTGCAAATGCACGTTGACAATATTCTGCCCACTATAGTCAACCTTAGGGCTGGCGAGATAAATCAGAGGTACAGCAACTACCGAAAAAGTTCGGTCAGAACTCTTAATAAAATCCAGCCATGCTAAATAGAACACTGAACTGCCTTGTTTACGGAGTAGGATATTCTTTAATGCATGTAACCATCATCCTTGGGTGCAATCATTCCACTCCCAACATCCATGACCAGCGCTACAAGACTTATCCAATGGTAGTCTTCTGCCAGATTTCAAAGGTGAAGAAACAGGTCTCACGGTCTTTAAATGTTCTTTCCATGTATCGTCGTGGACCATTGTCATCAATGACAACATCTCATCTGAAACAGAACATTAAAAGGTTGAAAGGTTTCAACAGCATTTTATCATTTCAAAGGGGAATAACAGCATCGAAATTGTACTAGAGATATGATACAGGAAGAAGCCTTCCTAGCATTTTGTCAAGGGTACTTTTATAGTATAATCTTTATAAAAATTTATTTAAAAAATTATCATTTGCAACAATATTAAAATTATTCAAATGATTAGAGTCATTATGGGTGGCAGCAGAGTTTAACTCCCGATAACCTTCAGAGACTCAAAGACTTACCTGGTTTTTTTGGTAGAGGATACAGGGGGAGGCCCACGAGTTTATCACTTTTCTGCCAACCCTTTCTGGATAAGAATAACACGTTCCATAGCTTCCTTTTTGTAAGGTATTCTGTAGGGTCTCTTGACAGACTAGATTAGTCCCAGGTGTCAATACCACATTTGAAGCAACAGCTGATGGTAGAGGTACATCTGAAAAAATGTAGTAATATCAGTCTAGTTTTTTCAAGCTGGGGACTTAATATGCACGAAATTGCACGAAATTTCATGCAAGATTATAAGTGTTAAGTTTACAAAGTTAGACTTTTATAGTATGAAGAATTATCACCTGTACTCCCAGTAGCCATGATTAACTATCTGTATTTTTCACTATTTATTCCATACAATTTCAAGCGATACACATGAACTAACATATGGTACTTGAGCCTACCAGGTGTGTAATATAATTATAATTACTTTCTATTAAAGTTAGACTGAATACCTCGTAAAATTTGCTCAAACACTCAATTCTCTTTACTTTTCAAATGTGTCCGCCAGAGCTGATTTGACCCACATCAAAATACTAAAGTATGAAAATGTTCTACACATTTAATTTTGCCTTTCAAAAGCTACGAAAATTACTTCTATAGTATTCAGTGTTTAGTTTATACGCCTTACAAGCAACCTCTGAGATTCATAATAACAACATCATCGCAAAGTTAAAAGACTGAATTGGTAGTTCGCCCCTTACACTTCAAAACACTGAACTAAAGGGGGTCATTATTCTCAGAGGCCACTACAAAATATATACAAATAAATAAACTACGTGAACTCATATACCAGACCACCACATATCACGTACACTAAAACGAAACAACTGAATAAAATACAAAATATATAACTCTCGCTGGAGCAACTTAGGAAATACAGAAGATACTTACCAAGTAATCCTTGATAGTTACACAGTGCCAGAGAATCTGATTTAAAAACCAATTCTAACCTTCCCTTTAAAGGAGACTAAACTTCTCTCCAGCAAGGAGAATTAAATACAAACAAAATCACAGTTCAAACAAGGATTACAGAGTAAATGCTATGAAAGTACAATTAAGGGGGAACTACACGAAAAGGACAAAATATATATTACGTGACATTATTAAGCTATCATAACATTATGTATACATTATATACACACAAACACTCAAACACACACATACACACACACACACACATATATATATATATATATATATATATATATATATATATATATATATATATATATATATATATATATATATATATATATATATATATATATATATATATATATATATATATATATATATATATATATATATATATATATATATATATATATATATATATATATATCAAACGTTTGTCAATATATTTCATAACTAAATTGTACAAGTTTAGGATTTCAGCTTCCCAATTTGCATGTCAAAATTCTTCAACAGAAAGGAATGAAGTCTACAGTCAAAGGACGGCCTCCATTTGTCTGAATATATTTGATAATAATAATAATAATAATAATAATAATAATAATAATAATAATATTATTATTATTATTATTATTATTATTATTATTATTGTTGTTGTTGTTGTTGTTGTTGTTGTTTTTTGTTGTTGTTACTAATATTTTTATTTATAAAAATATTACAGTTATTAATATAAATTGCCTCTCCATCTTCCCCCTATAGTGCCTTTCTGCCACCTGCTTTCTCCTAGCCTGGGCTGTTCACGGACACCACGAGGTGGACGTTGCCTGTATGTGGCCTGTCTGTCTTAATGTATCCTGTAGATTTGACTAATTATTACTAGACATCTTCCTCGGTGGATCTACTGTACTTTCGAAGGACCTTGCTGTAAACCTCTGAAGGTGACGAAAATAAATGCGAAAGTCTTTTCCCAGCGGGAAATTCTAGTAGAGCCAGACGTTGTTTCTCACAATGTTTCGCTCAGTACCATAAATGTTCAATCATGGAACTCAAGCGAAGCACCCAACTGCTGCTGATTTCATTAGAAGATACATTATAACTAATTCTGCTGATATTATCTCAGTTTTATTACACCATATTATTCTTATTAATCTTTCTCCAACACTCACTCACCCAGTCTCCAACATTCTTCAATATACTATGTCCAAATAAGTCCTCTATCTCACATTCATGAATATAGGCTACTCCTCCAACGCTGTCTCTATCAGCCAGTCCTCACTTCACTCCGCATTCTCTACACTACAGGTATAAACATAATAAAACATTAAATTGCATTATAGCGCACCGTGCCGGTTGACGCCAGGTTTATTTTTCCAATGAATCATACTTTTTAAAAAACAATTTAGATATAACATCACATTCTAATAACTTCTACAAACTTCTGTACTGATATAGCAGTGCATATTTAAAACAAAATGAACAAACTTTAAAATTAACATATAAGCCTCCTCTGCCGCCCAGGAAAAACCATAGATAAAAAACAAAATCTCAAGTTTTGAAAAAACTATGGAAACCTGTGTATCCACGGCAATAATGCAGAGTAACTCAAATTTGAGTGGTGGAACCTCACTCTTGTACTACTAATAAATAATAATGATAATAATATTAATAATAAATTTGACTTGCTCGGGCTAGCGTGCGCTAGAAAGTGACCACTTACTAAATACCTCTACAAACATTGAATACGTTTCACCCAACACTAAATTCTCATTGGCCACTGCCTACATAACAACTGAACTTAAGTAACAAGACACTTAAGATCTGCTTACATGTCGTTAGGACAATTATTTTTCGCTATACTTCGTAACGCGAAAAAATTCTAGTCCTCACTTCACTCCGCATTCTCTACACTACAGGTATAAACATAATAAAACATTAAATTGCATTATAGCGCACCGTGCCGGTTGACCCTAGATAATACCAAAGAAAGGGAGAGAAGGAAAAAAAATGGAGAGAGAGAAATAAATGTTCCGATTGAATGATTTACACATTTAACCTCTTTTTGAAGCCTTTGACAAACATGTTTACTTGAAACAGACTACCAACACTCATGTCTATGAAGACACCTATCATTGACGTTATCGTTTGCGATGTTTGAACTTGTAGCCACAGTTTTAACAAAAAATTCTGTTTGGTTACATTACAGGAGCTTTTAAAAAACTTCTTAAAGAGAAATCGACCAAAGGACAAAATCATTCCAGCTTCCTCTGTATCAAGCAAAATACATCAAATATGGAAAAGCATTTGTGACAACTTCCGATATCAAAAACTTCACAGTATTGGTGATTTTTAATTTTTTTTTTCTGTTCAACTAAGAAATCTTCAAATTACAATAAACTTAATTCCCCAAATCTCATAAGAAAACCTTAATGATCTATCAAAATAATAAAAGTTTTTCAATATAGGAAAATATAATCCGCACGGATTCTGCAACACCATATTATCAAAAAGATCCTTTGTATGCACCGATCTACCAGCTTAATGTTTCACAGGTGCTTGCAAAGATTTAACAAGTGAATTTTCCGTTGGATCTATGTAACCCCTCATTTCATGCATGCACGTTATGGCATAAATAGCCTGATCACTGGAGATTACTATAGCGCCGGAATCTAATAAAAGAGTCATAAATAAAGCAACATACAATGGCATTTCGCTTTGCTCGTGACCATTATTGTAAGCTTCTCTTTGTTGAAAGACAAGTTGGTAGGCCTTGTCGGTGCTGTCATTCATCGATGATAGAAGATGCTCATGACAACTGAGGTCCCCCAATTTCCTGTCCAAATTAGATGCCACCGTTAAAGACGACTGCTGGCATTTCATTGTATTCACGATCCTGGAAAGCAGATTCCAAAAATAAAACATTGTACATATATACTTATAATTTCAAAAACCTTTACCTTCTATATCAAAGTTAAATTTCAGCGAAAAATTTCCCTCTTTGCCGTGTGTAATAACCTTTTGTTACGTAAACACAAAAAATTTAACAATAAAGCTTCCCTCGTTATTATCAACAGTCAAGATGGAGAGGACTTTCACTCTAGAATATTCTACTTAAGAATTTTTACCTCCATTTTATTAATAACTTTTGGTATAAAGCACCAAACCTCAAGTTAAAGCATCAATTCCCTCTGTACCGGGACACCAATATTAGAGATTAAAAACCTCAACATATTTTTAAAAGTAGCAAAACAGTCTAAAGAATGAATAACTCTCACAAGTCCATAACTCTGAAAAATGTAAGCAAGAATTGACCATTCATCCATGTTAGTTGACAACACTTCAAAATATCCACTCTTTTGTACTCTTTCTGGGCTTACATACATTGATGACCTGAACAGTGTATTCAGTACAAGTTTAAATTCTTTGTTTTCTATGATTTCCAAATCTGGCTTTTTGCTACCTACTTGCATTAAAATCGAAAATCTTTTATCTGAAACAACGTTCAAACATTGCCAAAGTACTTTACATAATTCTGTCGACTGCCTCCTGCTCCTTAATGTTTAATTTTAAAAATTCATTTGCTGTCCAGTTTCCAACCACTCTTTTCATGATAAAAAAAAATGCCCTGTATTCATCGCTAAAAACTTCAGAATTACTCCAAACCTACTACTGAGGTGTCACAACATATAAATTTCCCAACACCAGAGGCGTCACAATATAACTATAAAATCTGAGGAGTTACAATATAGCGGTAAATTTCCTATGTCTGAAGCGTCGCAATATAGCGGTAAATTTCCTATGAGGCGTTGCAATATATTGATAAGATTGCCTACATCCGAGGCTTCGCAATGTGATAAATTGCCTACATCTGATGCGTCACAATATAGTAATTAACTGCCTACATCTCAGGCGTCACAATAGAGTGATAAACTGCCTACACCTGAGGCGTCACAATATAGTGCTAAACTGCCTACATCTGAGGCGTCACAATAGTGCTAAACTGCCTACATCTGAGGCGTCACAATATAGTGCTAAGCTGCTACAGTACATCTGAGGCGTCACAATATAGTGATAAACTGCCTACATCTTAGGCGTCACAATATAGTGATAAACTGCCTACACCTTAGGCGTCACAATATAGTGATAAACTGCCTACACCTTAGGCGTCACAATATAGTGTAAACTGCCTACATTATAGGCGTCACAATATAGTGATAAACTGCCTACATTATCGGCGTCACAATATAGTGATAAACTGCCTACATTATCGGCGTCACAATATAGTGATAAACTGCCTACAACTTAGGCGTCACAATGAAGTAATAGGTTAAATAAGTCTGATGCAAGTATATAGTTAAAGTAACGACCAAAATAAAAAGAATGAATTTCTGCGTAAAAACGTGATCACAACCAGAGCATCTGATATTTCTTCATTAAGTTCTCAACTAGCTTTGCTCAATATGTAAAAATACAGAAATACTTTATCGTTTACATTTTAACAATACTTCTCACGACAAATTTCGTGGAAATTATGTAACAGACAATTCTGTCCAAAAGATATTCGTTAAAATAACGTTTTTGTTAATTCAGAAGGTTGGGCATCTAAACAAGATCTTTAACGACATCGTTTATCCTAATACTGTAGTTACAAAATTTTCCTTCAGTATTCGTCCTCTGTAAACCTTTCCAAATACAATTTAGAGTCTGAAAAACAATTATACTTTCTTGTAAATAAATCCAAATCTTGAAGCTTTTAAAAGTAAATAACTAGCATCCGATGCCCCTTCAAAACAACCATCCGCAGCTATGCCATCATCTAAAAATACTTCAATCTTCACTTCCTTAGATCTCCAATATCTAACAGACTTAAGAACTTTAGTAAAGATGTACCGCCGCTTTCAAAAATATCTAAAGATAATCCATTATAAAAACTTTTTACATTTTTCCCCAATGAGAAAGATATTGGCAACGTTTTAATAGATTTCTATGCGATAAGCAGACTGTAGACTGATTAAATCCTTAAAAAGTTTGTAATAAAAAACCAGCCTTTGCTTACCATTTCCATTCTTGGTCACCGTCGAAGGAATTATTTCTTAGTTTTTCTGATACCAGTGTCACCCATTCTCTTTTAATAAACTCTGATTCGTCCCTTTCTGACCTATTGTTACCCAATCCAACAACTACAGTAACGGTTTTGAAATGGAATTTTATGATAGACCTTTTAGACGTCAATGACTATCCCAATCTAATTCTGTTCAATGTATTGTGAATAACAACAACCAACAGGCGATTAAAAACAATAAAATAAAATAAACACAATGTTCCAATTTCCTTGTACCAACTGCTAAGTATACAAAATAAAAACAGCTATATTTTCACTTATCTTTTCGACGTCTTTCTTGGTACGTTCCCAGCTCCAATGTCAACTCTCGGCCTTTATTGAGCTCTAGACCTCTTCCATCAAAGTTGATATGAATCCACACTTTCCCTCGATATTTAACTAGCTTGACACTTTCGACGATGCTGCTCTTTGCGTACTAACTCGTTTCTGCAGCAGTTTTAGATGTTCCTTGTCCTCCAAGTTGATAAACAAACGCATCTAATGCTAACATTTTCGTATCAGTTTCCTCAAAATAACGCGATGCTCATTCAAATGGTTTTCCATCATACTTTAACGAGGTGCGGATACTTGTTGAATATTCTGCTGGAAATCGGATAATAGATTGTCCATCACTTCTTGAAACGGTTTCAGCATTCTGATTGCTAGCGTGAAAACACTATTCACATCTGAAGCTGCATTTGACCCTGCCTGGCGTCCTGGCTAATAAATTTGACTTGCTCGGGCTAGCGTGCGCTAGAAAGTGACCACTTACTAAATACCTCTACAAACATTGAATACGTTTCACCCAACACTAAATTCTCATTGGCCACTGCCTACATAACAACTGAACTTAAGTAACAAGACACTTAAGATCTGCTTACATGTCGTTAGGACAATTATTTTTCGCTATACTTCGTAACGCGAAAAAATTCTATTCTTCGACACTCATGTTTTCTCTCTCTCTCTCTCTCTCTCTCTCTCTCTCTCTCTCTCTCTCTCTCTCTCTCTCGTCAGAAATAATCCAGTGTACGTTTGAGTTTGTAGTACCTTTATGCATATGTAGCTCGTCATGGAACACGAGAAACTCTATAATACTTTTGTTCTAATAATTTATCTTACAATGAATTCGAGAAGTATTTAAAAAAATCTGTCTAAAGTTTTAATGAAGATAAATTGCACTTACAAATTATTATCTGAGAGAGAGAGAGAGAGAGAGAGAGAGAGAGAGAGAGAGAGAGAGAGAGAGAGAGAGAGAGAGAGCAATTCCTAAAAATACTAACTACTGTTGGAGTGGCCGATGTGGTAACGTCCATGACTGGTTAACGCCAGCATGAGGTTCGAGTCCCGCTTAATTTCGTTAGTTCCTTTGGTCGCGACAAGGGAGCCTATAGGTCTATCTGTTGAGTCATCAGCAGCCACTGCCTGGCCCTCCTTGGTCCTAGCTTGGGCGCTGATCATATGTTATATAAGGTTAGTCTCTAGGACATTGTCCTGCTCGATAGGGCAATGTCAATGTCCCTTGCCTCTGCCATTTAAACCTTTAAAACAACGAAGGGAGATTGTTTTAAAAATCATGGGTCTTTTAAAAAACGAAATGAAAAAAAAATTGAATCACAACGAAATGCTATAATTGAATCCATTGTTTCCCAGAATTTTTCGTTCTAAAATCGAATTGTTTGATCACTAAACTCACGAAATGCTGTTCTTTTGACTTCGCCACATAGAAACTTAAAATTTGATATACTGAAATTATTATTCGATAAATCTGTTCAGATTGTAGATGATATTTTTCATGTAGTTTATATATCATCAAAATATATGTATTCACGCGGAAGTGATCACGTGATTAATTTCTTGGTGTTCCTTAAAAAAAAAAAATCCCATTTATTACATCTATACACGAGTTCCCAGCACCATCTTCTGGCGAACAAGAAAACCCTTTTTTGGGCAACAGCACTTGTAAATTGAAGGGGAGAAAGGGTTTTACACAACACTGAATTTTGTCATTTTCTCGTGAGATATCCTTATATATAATTCTCCTTCAATTATACATGTTTTATTTGATTTAGTAATTTACCCTATGAATATATTATGACAGATATGGTTGAAGTAATAACTTTTAAAGTTACATAGACTTTAATTTTACCCTAAACCAATAATGGGATTGCCCATAGTGGAAGGATGACTTTAATTTTCCCCTAAACCATCAATGGACTCACCCCCTATAGACGAAATGAATACCCTAAACCACGAACAAAAGACATTGTAATTTATTAAAAAGAACAAATAAACGGACTCTTTGATCCGTTGATATGACGATTAAAAGGGATATTAAAATTAAATCTATTAAGTATATATATATATATATATATATATATATATATATATATATATATATATATATATATATATATATATATATATATATATATCCTTTCTGAGTGTAGATACCTTAACTTGAAAAAGGGTTTGTGTATCGCCATGATCAGTAAATCTGTACTAAGTCATGCCCACCCATACTAGGTTGGTTTGCCGTGAGCGAGCAGACTAAAGTCTCCCACCATCACCAATTCGCACTGGCCAGCATGGTGGTGAAAATTGGCCAAACCCCAGACATGAATAAGGACATGTCTGAGAGCTTTGCCCTACAGTGGACTAGAAACGGCTACAGTAGTTGTTGATTTATATATATATATATATATATATATATATATATATATATATATATATATATATATATATATATATATATATATATATATATATATATATATATAAGTAAATCACTAACGTCCAATTGCCATATAATGCAACTTGGCGCCAAAATCTTTCCTAAAGCCTTCAACTCATTTCAAAGGACGAAGCAATATGAAACCATCGCTCAATTTAGAAGAGAATTACTCACTCGACCGGACGAAATAATAGGAGAATATCGTTCAATTCAGAGGAAGAACAGAAAGGGTTCCCAGTCCGAGTGCTTTTAAAGTAACATCATCACCATCATCATCATAATGATAATAATAATAATAATAATAATAATAATAATAATAATAATAATAATAATAATAATAGTGTTTTCTAATTAGATATACTTTTTGGCCTTTTCTTGTAAACATTACTTATATATTTTTCATTGGCCTTTTCGTTTATTATAAAGCCTTATACATGGCCAAGGCATATAATGAGAATGGCAGATAATATATGGACATTAAGAATAAATGAAAAAAAGACATACTTCATAGTCTCTTCTTTCCGTAGAGTTTCCAGATAACATAAGGGTTGCTATAGGAAATCACCCTCTGGACCAGAAGTTTAGTGGTAAATTTTTAGTGATAATTCATGATAATAAACTAACTTTTTGTGAGCATGTTAACATGATAGTTAATAAAATTACCAAAGTAATGGGTATCATATATACATTAAAGGAGTATTTCCCTTTTATTATTATTATTATTATTATTATTATTATTATTATTATTATTATTATTATTTCTTGCTAAGATACAACCCTAGTTGGAAAAGCAGGATGCTATAAATCCAGGAGACTCAAAAGGGAAAATAGCCCTTAATAAATATGATGTTCCAGACACTTATATTAAATAAATTTCCATCTTTGAGATGAAAAATAATTCAGGACCAATCAGTTCATCCATATGGAACAAGAAATTCAAACTTAACTCTTTCTTTCAAAACACTCAAATATGAACCAAGTTTGAAGTTTCTGTGACAACGATGTCCAAACTGGCTGATTACGTGAATTGGACATTTTGATTGACTGCGACCTTGACCTTACAATATATATATATATATATATATATATATATATATATATATATATATATATATATGTATATATATATATATATATATATATATATATATATATATATATATATATATATATGTGTGTGTGTGTGTACATATATATATATATATATATATATATATATATATATATATATATATATATATATATGTAAATTATATATATGTATATATATGTGTGTGTGGATATATATATATATATATATATATATATATATATATATATATATATATATATATATATATATATTTATTTATATACATATATATATATATATATATATATATATATATATATATATATATATATATATATATATATATATATATATATCACAAGCACACGTGATTTCAATCAATGTAAACATCACCCACGAATGGCATTTAATACCGAATTCTATCTTGGGAATATATATCCACTCAGAATTCATTTTATGGTATGAATTCCAAGTATATATATATTCCCAAGATAGAATTCGGTATTAAATGCCATTCGTGGGTGATATATATATATATATATATATATATATATATATATATATATATATATATATATATATATATATATATATATATATATATATAAACAAATATGCTTACTTTGACCTATTTAAAACAATGAATAAAGACCTCCAAAACTGAGTATCTTTTTATCATACCAATTTCAATAGTACGACTGATCTTACTACATTATATTTTGCTCATAATTCTTCAAAGATTGATTATCATTAATGTCAGTATCATAATCAAATGGACTCGATTTTCCTTAAAGTTCTTCATCAATTCCTTAATTATGAGTTTCATCCTAAGAATCGTCATACCGCGTGTGTGTGTGTGTGTGTGTGTATAACAGTAGTAATTTTATTACACCCAAACCATCTGATTGACAGGAGGCCTCCTACTCCCCCCCCCCCCGCCTCTCCGAACCGTGGGAAAAATCGAGCCAATATTCCCACGACCGATTGGAAGCGAAAGAATTGGGATACAGGGAAAGATAGGGATTGAAAAAAAGGAAAATAAGAATAAAATGAGATAAATATTGAGCCAAGGGAGAGAAGAGGAGTAAGAATATATTGTCTTTACGTACATCTCTATCTCGGCAAGTAAACCTCACTTTTTGCAGATTAAAAAGTTGATTGAAAATATCAGATCAGTCAATTTAAAAATATGTCAAAATTATCTTCACAGTTTCGTCATTTTCGTCCCATTGGAGAACCCCTTGTCTGGATATATCTAAGAAAATAATGTGTGTGTGCGTGTGTCTTTGATTGTAATTTAAATTCTTCTTGTGTCCTCATTATTCATTATCATTTGTGCTACAACCGATCTATTTAAGTAATGACAAGGCATGTTATGTCAGTATTCAATTTGTCTTAAGGAATTATTCATATTCAGATAATAAAGTCAGCATCTAGTCTCTCTCTCTCTCTCTCTCTCTCTCTCTCTCTCTCTCTCTCTCTCTCTATATATATATATATATATATATATATATATATATATATATATATATGTATGTATATATATATATATATATATTTATATATATATATAAATATATATATATATATATATATATATATATATATATATATATATATATATATATACATATATATATATATATATATATATATATATATATATATTTATATTCATATATATATATATATATATATATATATATATATATATATATTCATATATATAACGAAAATAACATATAATAGATTCACATAAAGAATAACAGAATGGGTCCCTAGGTATCAAAAGAGAAGCAGAGGAAGGAAGAGAAGACGTTGGATTGACGACCTAAGAAAATTTGCTGGCATAAACTGTCATAGGAAGACCATAGACAGAGGTCTCTGTTCAGTAGTGGACTAGTAACGGTTTGTATATATATATATATATATATATATATATATATATATATATATATATATATATATATACATATATATATATATATATATATATATATATATATATGTATATATATATATATATATATATATATATATATATATATATATATATATATATATATATATACTGTATATATATATATATATATATATATATATATATATATATATATATATATATATATATTATATATATATATATAATAATAATAATAATAATAATATTTATATATACACACACACACACATATATATATATATATATATATATATATATATATATATATATATATATATATATATATATATATATATATATATATGTGTGTGTGTGTGTGTGTGTGTGTTTGTGTGTGTGTGTATAAGGGCTGTATCAGGTGGGTACAGAAGATTTCGTGATGCTAGTCGATATGGAATTCCGGGATATCCTATGTGGACCACAGGACATAACCCTTAAAAGGTTGTTCAGGGAATTGAATGTGACTATTTACATCCCGGACAAATACGATGAGCGTGACTACATCACTATCTGTGGCCCCCTGTAAAATGTCCTGAGAGCTGAGAAAAGAATAAGAGAACTGATTGACGAAGTCGAGGACTTTCCAAGGGATCAGTATATTCAACTAATGAGTTTGGATTGTTATGGATTCCACCTTCCAATCCCAAGCCGAGGTTTTCTTCTAGCCCGAAGAGGACATATGGTTGAAGAAGTAAAGTACCTCTATGATGTTCAAGTGATTCTTCCCAAAGCTCATGAAAAAAGTTAAATTGGATATCTATGTGGCGAACTAAATCAAGTGGTTAAAGCGTTTAAACATGTCCAGGTCGCCCTTGAAAAGGTCAGAGTGTCCGAGGAAGAGGTAACAATGGAAGGATTGCACAGAGTAGCGGCAGGAAAGTATCACTTCGATGTCGATCCTCAACACAAAGGACTCATGGTTGGACCACGGGGAGAGAATCAGAAGAGACTAGAAAACCAATACAATGTTTCCATCATCATTCACAAAAAAACTGAAGGATTTGTTACATTGCACGGACAACCCAAAGACGTCATGGACGCTTGTGAAGATATTAACAAAACTATGAAACTCAAATTCCAAAGGGGTTATGGGAGAACAGAAGAGCGAGAGAGGAAGGTTTTCCCTGAGGAGGAAATCTTACGAGGACTAACTAAGATCGGAGATCGAATTTATAGAATAGTCCTCGACAGAGAGGAACGAGCGATGGTCATCGGGAGAGGAGGAGAAAATATCAGGAGGCTGATGACCGAACATCAAATCCAATTCCAAGGCCCCAAGATGGACGACGACTCCAATCATTGTACAATCCGAGGAGGTGAAGAGGATGCGATCGCCTTCTATAACGATGTCCTTGATATCATCAGGAATAAAGGACAGAGGAATAGGCAAGGACAACAAGAGGGCATCAAGGATGCCTCTCCTAGGAACGATGGCAAAACAGAAGAGCGAGAGAGAAAATATTTCCCTGAGGAGGAAATCTTCGATGGACTAACAAAGATTGGAGATCGACTCTACAAAATAGTCTTGAACAGAGGCGAACGAGCGATGGTCATCGGCAGAGGAGGTGAGAACATCAAACAATTGATTGCTGACCACACAGTCCGCTTCCAGGGACAAAAGATGAACGAGGACTCAAACGATTGCACGATCCATGGAGAAGTTGCCGACGTGATTAATTTCTATAATGATGCTATTGAACTTATCAAGCATAAAGGAAAGATGAACGCGCGGAGATTCGATGGAAAAGGACAGGACGAGTGTGGTCGGAGACAAGCTGGAGCGACACTCGGAGATTTCCTATATTACTGAATCTAAGGTGGATTAAATAGATCCTGGATTAAATCCCCCCATCAAAAAAACATAGAAAAATGAAAGTTAAATAACTTAGTGAAACAAAAGTTTATGTGAAGAATAAGTATTAGTGTGATTTTGTGGAAAAAAAGATATATATAACAAAAATAGAAAATAAAAAAAATCTGGAGGAAAATTTTTTGTGAAAAGCAAATGTTTGTTTTAAGTTTTATTGGAATACAAAAATATAAAAAAGAAAAAAAAAGAAAAAAAATCATAGTGGATTAGTCTCCTTTCATGAGAAATTATAGTTTAGTTTTAGAAACATGGAATTACCTTTCCATTTAGTTATGATAGCTATGAACTCAGAGATTACTTGGACTGAATATCCAGCTTGAAAACTGAATTGGACAACCTAGAGGATTAGTTCAGCAGAAAGAAGAAGCCTGGCTGATTCTAGTATGCTATGTACCTTGATGCAGGTGTACAGGGCCTCTGTCAAGTGTACAAATGGTCTGATATCTAGATTTATTCTTTCGGATACCAACCTTCGGGTGGTTCTGGGGGAATAATCTAGAAGACCGGCTCTACAGAGGGAAGAAGCTGGGATTCTTTTAGTATGCTGACTAGTTCTTATAGGTTGAGCCAAATAAGTTTTCCTGGGGAAAATGCTACATTTTACAAAGAGGATCTTCGAATTTGGATTGACCACTGATAGTTAAGTAAAAGGTATCTCTGAGTTAGATGTCTGGCTTCATGGTGCTTGCTTTAAATGCTTGGCTTAATTGCCTGGCTGATGAGGCTCGGCTTAAATGTCTGGCTTCGTGCTGCTTGGATTGAATGCTTGGCTTAACTGCCTGGCTGATGAGGCTTGGCTTAAATGCCTGGCTTCGTGCCGCTTGGATTGAACGCTTGGCTTAACTGCCTGGCTGATGAGGCTTGGCTCAAATGCCTGGCTTCGTGCTGCTTGGATTGAACGCTTGGCTTAACTGCCTGGCTGGCGAGGCTTGGCTTAAATGCCTGGCTTCGTGCCGCTTGGATTGAACGCTTGGCTTAACTGCCTGGCTGATGAAGCTTGGCTTAAATGCCTGGCTTCGTGCCACTTGGATGGAATGCTTGGCTTAACTGCCTGGCTGATGAGGCTTGGCTCAAATGCCTGGCTTCGTGCCGCTTGGATTGAACCTTTGGCTTAATTGCCTGGCTGATGAGGCTTGGCTCAAATGCCTGGCTTCGTGCTGCTTGGATTGAACGCTTGGCTTAACTGCCTGGCTGGCGAGGCTTGGCTTAAATGCCTGGCTTCGTGCCGCTTGGATTGAACGCTTGGCTTAACTACCTGGCTGATGAAGCTTGGCTTAAATGCCTGGCTTCGTGCCACTTGGATGGAATGCTTGGCTTAACTGCCTGGCTGATGAGGCTAGCCTGGCTGAGGAGGCTTGGCTTAAATGTCTGGCTTCGTGCTTCTTGGATTGAATGTTAGGCTTAATTGCCTGGCTGATGAGGCTTGGCTTGAATGTTTGGCTTCATGCTGCTCCGATTGAATGCTTGGCTTAATTGCCTGGCTGATGAGGCTTGGCTTAAATGCCTGGCTTCATGCTTCTTGGATTGAATGCTAGGCTTAATTGCCTGGCTGATGAGGCTTGGCTTCGATGTCTGGCTTCATGCTGCTCCGATTGAATTCTTGGCTTAATTGCCTGGCTAATGAGGCTTGGCTTAAATGTCTGGCTTCGTGCCGCTTGGATTGAACGCTTGGCTTAACTGCCTGGCTGATGAGGCTTGGCTTAAATGCCTGGCTTCATGCCGCTTGGATTGAACGCTTGGCTTAATCGCCTGGCTAATGAGGCTTGGCTTAAATGTCTGGCTTCATGCTGCTCCGATTAAACGCTTGGCTTAAATGCTTGGCTAATGAGGCTTGGCTTAAATGTCTGGCTTCTTGCTGCTTGGATTGAATGCTTGGCTTAATTGCTTGGTTAATGAGGCTAGGCTTAAATGCCTGACTTCATCCTTCTTGTATTGAATGCTTGGCTTAATTGCCTGGGTAAGGAGGCTTGGCTTTAATGTCTGGCTTCATGCTGCTCCGATTGAATGCTTGGTTTAATTGCCTGGCTAATAAGGCTTGGCTTAAATGTCTGGCTTCTTGCTGCTTGGATTGAAAGCTTGGCTTAATTGCCTGGCTAATGAGGCTTGGCTTAAATGTCTGGCTTCTTGCTGATTGGATTGAATGCTTGGCTTAATTGCCTGGCTGATGAGGCTTAGCTTAAATGGCTGGCTTCATGCTGCTCCGATTGATAGCTTGGCTTAATTGCCTGGCTAATGAGGCTTGGCTTAAATGTCTGGCTTCATGCTTCTTGTATTTAATGCTTGGCTTAATTGCCTGGCAAATGAGGCTTGGCCTAAATGTCTGGCTTCATGCTTCTTGGATTGAATGCTTGGCTTAATTGGCTGGCTAATGAGGCTTGGCCTAAATGTCTGGCTTCATGCTTCTTGGATTGAACGCTTGGCTTAACTGCCTGGCTGATGAGGCTTGGCTTAAATGCCTGGCTTCGTGCCGCTTGGATTGAACGCTTGGCTTAATTGCCTGGCTAATGAGGCTTGGCTTGAATGTCTGGCTTCATGCTGCTCCGATTGAATCTTGGCTTAAATGCCTGGCTAATGAGGCTTGGCTTAAATGTCTGGCTTCTTGCTGCTTGGATTGAATGCTTGGCTTAATTGCCTGGTTAATGAGGCTTGGCTTAAAGGCCTGGCTTCATGCTTCTTGTATTGAATGCTTGGCTTAATTGCCTGGCTAAGGAGGCTTGGCTTTAATGTCTGGCTTCATGCTGCTCCGATTGAATGCTTGGCTTAATTGCCTGGGAAATGAGGCTTGGCTTAAATCTCTGGCTTCATGCTTCTTGGATTAAATGATTGGCTTAATTGCCTGGCTGATGAGGCTTGGCTTAAATGTCTGGCTTCATACTGCTCCGATTGAATGCTTAGCTTAATTGCCTGGCTAATGAGGCTTGGCTTAAATGTCTGGCTTCTTGCTGCTTGCATTGAATGCTTGGCTTAATTGCCTGGCTGATGAGGCTTGGCTTAAATGTCTGGCTTCATGCTGCTCCGATTGAATGCTTGGCTTAATTGCCTAGCTAATGAGGCTTGGCTTAAATATCTGGCTTCATGCTTCTTGGATTAAATGCTTGACTTAATTGCCTGGCTAATGAGGCTTGGCCTAAATGTCTGGTTTCTTGCTGCTCAGATTGAATGCTTGGCATAATTGCCTGGCTAATGAGGTTTGGCTTAAATGTCTGGCTTCATGCTGCTCCGATTGAATGATTGGCCTAATTGCCTGGCTAATGAGGCTTGGCTTAAATGTCTGGCTTCATGCTTCTTGTATTGAATTCTTGGCTTAATTACCTGGCTAATGAGACTTGGCCTAAATGTCTGCTTCAAGCTGCTAGGATTGAATGCTTGGCTTAATTGCCTGGCTAATGAACCTTGGCTTAAATGTCTGGCTTCATGCTTCTTGTATTTAATGCTTGGCTTAATTGCCTGGCAAATGAGGCTGGGCCTAAATGTCTGGCTTCATGCTTCTTGGATTGAATGCTTGGCTTAATTGGCTGGCTAATGAGGCTTGGCCTAAATGTCTGGCTTCATGCTTCTTGGATTGAATGCTTGGCTTAATTGCCTGGCTAATGAGACTTGGCTTAAATGTCTGGCTTCATGCTGTTTGGATTAAATGCTTGGCTTAATTGCCTGGCTAATGAGGTTTAGCTTAAATGTCTGACTTCATGCTGCTTCGATTAATTGCTTGTTTTAATTGCCTGGTTAATTATATGGCTTAAGGATAATCTGGAATCTTAAAAACATAAACAATGAGGTAGTGGTGAGGAGGGTCGTGGGAACCATGTTGGCTTCTATTTTTTTTTTTAAATGAAAGTTGGCAGAACCCGCCTGATGAGCCCTTTGGTAAGGGTTGAACCCTAATATATATATATATATATATATATATATATATATATATATATATATATATATATATATATATATATATATATATATATATATATATATATACATATATATATACATATATATATATGTATATATATATATATATATATATATATATATATATATATATATACATATATATATACATATATATATATATGTATATATATATATATATATATATATATATATATATATATGTATATATATATATATATATATATATATATATATATATATATATATATATATATATATATGTATATATATATCTATATATATATTTATATATATATATATATATATATATATATATATATATATATGTATATATATATATATATATATATATATATATATATATATATATATATAGATATATAGATACATATATATATATATATATATATATATATATATATATATATGTATATATATATATCTATATATATATTTATATATATATATATATATATATATATATATACATATATATATATATATATATATATATATATATATATATATGTATGTATGTAAATATATATATATATATATATATATATATATATATATATATATATATATATATATGTATGTATATATATATATATATATATATATATATATATATATATATATATATATATATATATGTATGTATATATATATATATATATATATATATTTATATATATATATATATATATATATATATATATATATATGTGTGTGTGTGTGTGTGTGTTTGTGTGTGTGTGTGTGTTTGTGTGTATGTGTGTGTGTGTGTAAAGTCTCAGCGGCGTCCAGAACTCAAAGACAGCTTCTCCTCGGACAGATCTTCATGCAGATAGTTTTCAGGATAACAGCAGAAATACATTTGCTTTTCTCCATTTATTGTTTGGTGTTTACTCATGTTTCAGATCACTTCTTGACCCTTCTTCAGGACCATTTTGAGTTATGGAACTACACTTTAATGTAAGGGATATGGTGGTGTAAATTTTGTATCATATTTTCACCACCATATCCTTTATATTAAATTATAGTTCCAAAACTGAATATAGTCCTGAAGAAGGGTCCCGAAGTGATCCAAAACAGGCGTAAACACCAAACAATAAATGGAGAAAAAGCAAATGTATTTCTGCTGTTATCCCGATAATTATCTGCATGAAGATCTGTCCGAGGAGAAGCTGTTTTTGAGTTCTGGACCCCGCATAGACGTTGTCTATTCATTATAAACGCTGAGTATCATGCCTAGATAACACATACACAGACACACACACACACACACACACACACATATATATATATATATATATATATATATATATATATATATATATATATATATATATATATATATATATATATGTGTGTGTGTGTGTGTGTGTGTGTGTATGTGAATATCTACCACAATGGCATTTAATACCGAATTCTACCTTTGGGAATGTATATCCCATGGAAATTCAGTCATGATAAATGCTTCTGGCTGAGTAAGGATTTGAACCTATGCCCTGAGCCGAGTCAATGCCTGCATGGACGACTTTACTAATCGTATAGTCGTCCATGCAGGCACTGATTCGGCTCAGGGCATATGTTCGAATCCTTCCTCAGCCAGAAGCATTTATCTTGAATGAGATTTCCATGGGATATACATTCCAAAGGTAGAATTCGGTATTAAATGCCATTGTGGTAGATATTTACATTGATTAAAATCACGAGTGTTAGTGATACATAATCATAACAGCTTATTTCATTAAGATTACTGTATTATCATGTGGGGAAGAGAGAGAGAGAGAGAGAGAGAGAGAGAGAGAGAGAGAGAGAGAGAGAGAGAGAGAGAGAGTCATTGTGTGTCTTCATGAACAATCAGGTAATTATTACCGTCCTTACAAAAAAAGATACGAGACATTTTATTGAAATGTTAAATAATAAGATAAATTAATATCAAAATTAATACTTTAATTTTCTCTAAAGTAACATTTCGAAGTGACGAGAAATTTTCAGAGATTTAAATTCCGAAACGTAAAAGCATTGTCAATTTCCGTATATTGAAAAAAAATATTTTGGAATTCGACGACCGTCTTTATTGAAGCTATAAAATTTCTGCCGAGAGAGAGAGAGAGAGAGAGAGAGAGAGAGAGAGAGAGAGAGAGAGAGAGAGAGAGAGAGAGAGAGAGAATTATACTTTAGTAGATTGCTTAATGAGTTAGTTATAATACACAAACCATAAGACGACGAGTGCAGTATGTTTTAATCCCAAAGCTATAATGGTCCTTATAATAAAAAGCAATAAGGTTGCTTTCTCAAGCCTGTCTGGAGTGGCATATGCCTTTTTAGCAAATTAAACCATCTTGTCTTTACTTTAAACCTTATCTCTCTCTCTCTCTCTCTCTCTCTCTCTCTCTCTCTCTCTCTCTCTCTCTCTCTCTCTCTCTCTCTCTCTCTCTCTCTATTGAGAAGAATAAAAAGAAAATACAATATTCATTTAAAGGGCCTCAAAACGCTACAAAATATTACTCGTCCTGTACTCATCACCCAATGGCATGCGTCTGAAGCTGTAACAGCTCGCTTTTCCTGTTAAAAAGGAAAAGACAAGATTATTCTAATGATTTTATTATGTATATACAAAATATCCTATGTTCATATGGTAGCCAGATGTGGCATATAGGATATAAATGACTCAAACCTTGTGAAAATCTATATTCAACATATATACAGTACAATAATCTAAGACATGTCCTTATTCGTGTCTGGGGTTTGGCAAGTTTTTTGTCACCACACGTGCCAACTGCGGTCGAGTGATGGTGGGAGATTTTTTGTTTGATTGCTCACAGCAAACCAACCTAGTATGAGTGGCTCTGACTTTTCATACCACAGCTTTTTGCTGATCATAGCGATACGCAACACCTTTTCACCACGTTAAGGTATCCCCACGCAGAAAAGGATATATATATATATATATATATATATATATATATATATATATATATATATATATATATATATATATCATTCGTGTGTATTTATACTTATGTACATATGTGTTTACCTGGGCTATTTTCTTTACAATGAGTAGCTACAAAAAAATAAACAATAATAAGAATAAGAAATAATATTAAAAAAATAGAATTACCTTAATTTGGAAACATAATCAAGCCAGGTGTTAAGATAACAGAAAATATAAATAAATTTGAAAAAAATAAACCAGCTAGAAACTTTTCTCTGGGCAAAGATTCTTCGTCAAAATTCGTATAGTCTAAACTTTAAAATTCTTTCATATAAAATATAATTTTTTCGAAAGGATTTTAGCCATCTTGTTTGGTAACACAAGTGGTAAAGCATTTTCCAAGGGTGATGGTGACGTGGCAGAAATAGAATTTGGTGTTAGGGCTTATAAAACATTAATAAGCCATTATAAGGGCAATGTTAAGCCTTACAATATAATATAATTAATCATATAAGGATATTCCAATCTAGAGACAACTGTATCTAGGTGAAACATTAAAAAATCGAGTTTTCTTGTTAGCAGACATTTATTTTGGGAAACAAAACTAAATTGTTGAAATGTAATATTACTAATTATTTAATGGCATTTTGTAAACTTAATTTTCAGCTTTTTAGATATTGTTCGTCTATTCTAATAAATGGTTTATCAATATTTATTATTCATAATAGGGTGTAATCTCAAAAAAATTCATGGATGCAATAATACGAGTTGCAACTTAGTATATCAAAAATGCTGTTTTGTGCAAGACATACACTATTTAATCATTGCAATGTAAGACGATTAGATTAACAAATAGTATTACTTTTCTTTCGAGTAATAATGTATGCAGTTACTAAGAGGAAAACTATGTTAAAATCGAATTTAAAAAAAAAAAAATTACTAGTAATTTTTATATGGGAGACTATTTATTGTAATACCGATTGTCTTAAGTTTTAAAAATCTTCTATATAAAATATATTTCATGTATAATAATAATACAAAATATATTTATTTCATATAATAAAATTTCCCTAGCCACGATTAAAGATCTATTTGATTGTAAAATTATAAAATGTTAAGGTGTTTTGTTAATTATATTTGGTAAACTAAATAGCAGCCGAATTTCCTTGAAACAGACTCAGCGACTTGTTTTACCAGAAGAAATAGGCAAAACACCTTCAAGATTTCTAATTTTACAATCAAATAGGACTTTGATGATATCTAAAAGAATTTATGATCTTATAAATATATTTTTTATTAGTTCTGTCCATAAAATATATTTTATCTATAAGAATTTTAAAACTTGAACAATAGCTCTTTTGATGACTAGTATGGGCAAGGTTGATGTTGCTAGAAGTGGATAGTAAATTTTCTGTTTTAATTTTCTTCTCGGTATTTAACGTCACAATTGGATATAGTATAACTCCAATTAAAAGTAATTATATTGTCTAATATATTCTTCTTATATTGCAATGATAGGATAGTGCATGTCTTGCACAAAATACCTTCTTTGGATATACAAAGTTGCAAAATAGTATCAAATATGTTTTATAAGCCATAACACCAAAGTCTTTTTTGCCACGTCACCATCAATATTCAGAAAATGCTTTTTCACTTGTTTTACCAAACAAGATGACTAGAATCCCTTCGTGAGTTTTAAATTTACAGTCAAATAAAATATAAATTGGATATAGCACATTCCATTTCTTGTATATAATTATATTTTGTTGTACTTGTTTACAAAAGGATATATTTTATACGAAAGAATTTTAAAGCTCAGACAATAGCTATTTTTAATGAATGATCCTTACAAGCAGTTTTAACTTATTTATATTATCAGTTTTCATTTTAACAATTGAACAAATTCCTGACTATAAGTTAAAGTAATTTAATTTTTTAATATATTCGTCCTATATTACTGTGTCCAGAAAACATTAAACATTATTAAATGATTTAATAAAATACACGAACTATATTCTCATTATTATTAGAAAAACTAAGGGTGAATTGATGAAAAAGGACTATAAAATATCTTGAGATTATACTATGTAGAGTTACTCAAGTTAAATTTATATATAAAGAATACTCTCAAAATACGTCCCAAGATTACAAGAGGAGCCGTTGTAAAGATGAACCTGAAAGGTCACCAAAGGTGGAACAGTTAGAATCAGTGTTGCCACTTTGTGGATATTATCCACATATTTGTTGATAAAATCAGCCTTTGTGGATCCCTTTGTGGATTGTTAATTTGAACATAAAATGTGTGGATATTTCTTGTGGATATTTAACTGTACATGGACATTTTTGTGGAATAATAATACTTTGTGGATTTTTTTGTGGAAAAAAGCTACATATATGACACTGGTACTAATTTCTGTTAATGAGGGTAGGCCTACTAATCCAGAACTTACGGCCGTGGAAGGAATAACTCGAGAGCTTAACTGGATGGGAGGAGAAAGGCAAGGATTACTCCGTGGTATCCAGCCTTGCTGTAATTATAAGGACAATAAAAATGTAAACACCATTGGTTGTGGCAATAAATTCGGGTACGGGCAAAAGCTTATCCTTTACAGGACCGTGGATTTGAAACTTGGCATGATCTCTTGCTATTTGCTTTTATTACGATTTCCATTAAGTAGATAAGATTCCTTTTTTGTTCAGGTGTATATATATATATATATATATATATATATATATATATATATATATATATATATATATATATATATATATATATATATGTGTGTGTGTGTGTGTGTGTGTGTGTATGCAACTTTAAAATATACTCTTCTGCTTCACAGAGTAGGGCTGACCACGTGTACCCTCTATCTTTCCTCCACGCTTCAGGGTAGGATTCATGAAGTTTTTAATCCGACTATAATAGTTATCTGTCACACAAGATACGACCTGAAAACAACGTAATCAGATATCATATCATAGTTATTTTCACTATTTGCCTTTGATTTTCTCTTCAAATAAGAATTTAAAGTCATGCACTATCTGGATACCTTCTGTTTGTTATTAATTTTACTTCGTTTAATCAATTACTCTCTTATCTATCGATGATTTTGTCCACGTGAACAAACAGAAATTAATGGTTATACCCGTTTTCCGCCCCCATTGGCATGTATAAATCATCGCCATCCAAAGAAGGAAATTCTCTCCCTAGTGCAAGAGCCTGTGTTTGGTATAGGCAAGACGTTCTTAAACGAACGAACGAACGCAAGAAGCAAATAGAACATATTTTTCTTCAAGTTCGTCAATTTGGAGTATTTGTCTCAGTCAGGAGTGACAAGAAATTTAATCAGAGAAACCGTTCTGCTTAGGAAAATGGTTTTTATTTCACTTAAATTGTTTCTGAATGTGGGTCAAGTCAAATAATGCTTCTCCACTATAAAACTATAGGTTTCATATTCATAATGTATGGAAAAGGTTTGTGGAATAATCTGTGGAACATTGAAAAAATTTTGTGGATATTTTGTGGATAAAATGGCACGTTGACGTGGATATTGAGTGAGAGCAAAGTGGCAACACTGGTTAGAATCTGGAACATGGCCACCGCCCACCTGGACTATCAGTCAGACGGCCACACAAATACCGACGTATTATAATTAGTTATATCCCACTTTTGACGCCAAAAATTGCGTAATGTAAGTGATTTCATAATCTGGTATTATTGTAGTGTATGACAGGGCAATGTAACCTAGTTAAATTTGCATAAATGCTTTATTTGTCAAAGGTGTGTGTCACGTTCGGGCTGAAGTCACGTCAAATGAAACCAGCCATTTTTGATTAATGTAAGTTATCCAGTGGGAAGGAACCCTATTTGGCCACGAGTTCATTATTCGTTAATTCTCATATAGTTTATTTCTTTTGCTCACTAGGCTATTTCTATTTTTAATATTAATTGGTAGGCTTACAGTTTTAATCAGGGTATATACGCCTGTATGTTTGTATATTGAGAACCGTCTGTATTACAAGAAAACTATATTTTTATTGAAATTATAATTATTATAATTAATTGCTAAGCTATAACTCTAGTGGGAAAAGCAGGATGCTATAAACCCAGGGGCTCCAACAGGGAAAATAACCCAGTGAGGAAAGGAAATCAGGAAAAATAGAATATTTTAAGGTATTTATAAAGTATGTTACTGTTAGGGGTATAGAAAAATCATTGGTAGTAGCATAGAATGTCGACTGATTGCCGTTGTGCCAGAGTTGTAATAAGTCGAGAGGATGTCCTAACCTAAGGCACGCCCACCTAACCCTACATTGATTGCCAAGTCTTTTAGCTTAGTGGATATGTCCTAACCTACTGTAGGGTACTTCATTTGCCGTGTGTCCTTTACCATAGGGGATCGCTGAAAATGGTAAATATTAGAAATGATAACGACTTTAATTAGTAATAAGGGTAGACTGTAAACTGTGTTGGGGCCGACACTGAAGACACCTCTCATTTCATTCTTTACTGTCCAGACCTTAGCGGCGAGAGAAGGAAAATAATAGAACTACAGGGTTGTTGTGGCCGGTGTGGTAACAGTCCCTGACTGGTGAAATGGAAAGGCGAATCTGAACTGATACTTTAATTTCTAGCCAAATACATGAACCATATATTTTTCCTACTCTCTATCTTATGTTTTATGCATTTCTGATGTTGATTATTGGGGCAAACCTCCCATTCATGAGTTTTTGGACCCCCCCTTGTACAAAGACAATTACAGAGGACACCAGTCAGAAACCCGGTTTTTGGGGGGGAGTGAGGAATGGTAAAAAATGAGTGATTTGCAGCAATATTAATAGTCAGAAATACAAAATAAACACAAGATAGCCAGTTGGAAAAATATATGGTTCATGTAAGTGGATGAAAAGTAAAAGTATCACAATTTTCTATGATTCACTTATGTCCTTCTAATGGTTTTTCTGTATGCTGTGGCTCACTTTGCTTGCAAATAGGAGTAATCTCACTGCTCCTATGTTCTGGCAAGCGGCACACGGATGTGGTGTGTACACCACCCCCGGGGTCTCTTTCGGTGATTTTTTTATTTACACTTTCACATGATCAACAAAAGCTATACACTAAATGGAGAGCATTTCCATCTTAATCAATTGCTGATATAGATTAAACTACACTAAATTTAGAAATAAAATGATAAGTACCAAGGTGCACTAGTTTACTGATATTTACAAAAAAAGTAGAATGAGGAGGGTTACAGTTGAATGAAAGAAATGAATCAGGTCCTATGAACTATGGCAAATACTTTCAATTCTTATCGATTTGATACTGAAAACCAAAATTTTATGCAGACTCTCAGAGAAGAATGAAAAACATAAAAAATAAACTAACATCATTAAAACATTTTAGACTGAGGTGTAAGCACTTTTGAGCGATACGAATGATAAAATTTATTTCACGATGAAGGAAGACACTAATTAGGAAAGAGGAATGCAATTTATACCAGAGGCATTGAAGACAAAAGCTCACAAATAGAAATTGTGAAAGGACACAGACTCGACGCAACATACGGGATAGATTGAGTTTTAGATGCGGTTAATTAGGGGAATATCTTAAAAGCTGTTGAAATACTGATTCACAAGTATTCGATAAGAGCAGTAAAGATTTATTCGATGATACTTCTTAGAAGCAGTAAGATTATTTATATATAAAATCCGATTTGTAGCGTTCCCTCTATTATCTGTCATAGAGATATTGTGATTCCTGTTCTCAAAAACCTTTTTTTTCTTTTTTTCCATAATTTGCCATAGGGTTTTCCACCTTTATTTTTGGTAAATGAAAAAAACAAAACTCGGTATCGTTAATAGTTAAATCAAATGTGTGAAGGATTACTAACTATCCAACATTCATGGTAATAAAGGAATCAAAACATTAGGCAACACTTCAAACACATAATATTATAGAGTATTTTATATTTAGAATACGCCTTTTATAAAATGGGATATAGAAAACATAAAGAGAGATATGGATAGATTTTATCCGAAGCAATTTTGTACCCACGCTGAAATCATCTAATTATTTCACGAAATATCTCCAGAAAATTATCAGGATTCCCACCGTTAGACCAGGTGCCATGTTAGAACAGGCCATAATGCGAGACATTTATATGATGTATAGAGTCATTATGCGTTTCAGGAGCCATTCCAGCGTAATAATGTTCTCGCCAAATATCGCTGGTGCTTATATCTAATGGTTCCTCAACGCAATGATACACCGATTATCAAAAATAAGCGCATATCAAGAATTGGTAGTAATTAGTAGTTATGGGTTGCCTACTATAACAGAAATTGGGTAAAGCAGATTGTGCCTCAAATATAATATAAGATTATAATTGATCCGTATACAAACAATATTCCCTACAATTTCAAATCACTTAGTTATGTCGACGAATATTTTATTATATATATATATATATATATATATATATATATATATATATATATATACATATAAATATATATATATATATATATATATATATATATATATATATATATATATATATATATATATATATACATATATATATATATATATATATATATATATATATATATATATATATATATACATATATATATATATATATATATATATATATATATATATATATATATATATATATATATATATATATATATATATATATATATATATATATATATATATATACTGTACGTGTCTGAGCAAGAAGTTTTTAAAATTTTAACGGCAATAAAATCAATTCAATGAATAAAATCAGAAAAGTATACATTTCAAATCCATTTTTAATCAAACAACATTTATATATTTTCGAGATATTTGTTTATGGTTTGACAAAACTCAAAAATAAGGCAAAAAATATCATGTCACGACATTGTACTGAACATTCTTCCATAACATCAGTAAACATGACTATTAAACATTAATTTGTTTCAGAAATATTAGTGTTTATAACTGCTTATTCAGACCCTTAAAGTTTTGACCATCTAGGAAAACCATTTGAAAGCATTTCTGGCATGTACATCAGCAACCGCATCTGGTACGATTATGTGGATATCCATTGATCTATTTGTCACATCTGCACTTGCACCATTTTGTGCAATGCCATCCACCTGTCCTACTACCACATCTGGTGCCACATCCTCTTGTACCCTTGCATGTACATTTAACTAGTTGTCTGCAAGCTTCAAATACTATTGGCAGTGTCTTCCAAAAAGGGAGCCAAGCCTTGCTGTCTTTGTCCAGAGTCCAGCCCTATCCCTCTGGAGATGGTGCTTGTTGCTGGGGCTGGTCAGCAATGGTCCAAATGCTTGCCTGGTAGACAGCACGATTTGAATGCTGTAATAATGCTCCCTGTGTGGGAAAAAGGGCTTTCAACCTCATTTTGTCTCTGGCAAAACAGCTCTCTGCGGGCCTCATCAACAGAGCTCAGTGGGCTGGTTTTGTCATACAGGACAACTGTGAAGTGTTCCAGCAATTTGAAATGGTGGCTGTTCACCTCCAGGGCAACATGATTTTCTGCAATGAACCCGAAAGCTTATGTTACTGGAAGATAACATTTCCCTGCAACCCATGCAGACAGTTTTCCTTTGCCAAAAAAGGCAGAGACCGTGTCGCAACCGGTGAAGCTGTGGAAAGTGGAGAGGGCTATAGACTTTTTCTCTCTAAGGGCTAGAACAAAGGCATAGATGTGAAAGTACGAGAAATACTTTCCTGCGCCAAAAGCAATCCAAATCTCTGCCACTGGACACATTGTTTGATGCTTCCGGAACTTTCCAGTGATGATGATGTTGACGTCAGTGTCCACAGTGCAAACTAAGCAATCATGGGAGCCAGTCTGCAGTGCAGTTTGATGATGCAGCAATATCTTTGTGTCTTCCTCCTCGTGATTATTGTCTGGCATGCTGTGATCCATTTCTCAGATGAGAACATTCTGGCCTGATTTAATGAGGTGGCAATTTTCTCTGTCAGGAAGGGAGAGTTCTTGTTTGTCGTCTGATTCCTTGAGAAACTCTTGCCACTTTCCAGGGATCTTGTTTGGACCAGCAACTTTTCTCCTGATTCCTTTGCCTCTCTTCTCTCGTGCACTCTCTTTAATAATACTGCTGCTGTGATATGTGTCCCACACCACATCCACTCTATCAGCACACTCCAATTGGTGTCTGATGTACGGTAGGAGAACGTCATTAGCATAATCTTCAAACATTTAGATTCCATCATTCGGGAGGAAGTATAAAACGGCAGTGCCATCCAGAATCTTTGTGCCAAAAATAATTGGGGGGTCAAGCTGCTCTGATTTTGGCGTCTGTTCAATGGAAGAAAGCAGACCTACATCAAGGTCTACAACATCCAATTCTGCAACTGAGCTTTTCATCTCTGCCACATGCTGAAGACAAGCTGTCAGATCAGTTTCCTCATTAAGGTCTTGTGTCTCAAGTGAACCTGGAGTGTCTGTATCAGGTGCTTGTATAAGGCACTTCAGCAAGTCCGACTTTTTGCTATGGCGCAGTTTTACTCTGTCTGAAAGATATGGTGGGTATGGGTTATTTTCTTGCTGGAAAAGGTACCCACATCTGTTTCTTTGTCTTAAGCCAGTCTGCAGTGCAGTTTGCTGATGTAGCAATATCTTTGTGTCTGCCTCCTCGTGATTATTGTCTGGCATGCTGTGATCCATTTCTCTGATGAGAACATTCTGGCCTGATTTAATGAGGTAGCAACTTTCTCTGACAGGAAGGCAAAGAGTTCTTGTTTTTTTTCTGAGTCCTTGAGAAACTCTTGTAACTTTCCAGGGATCTTGTCTGGACCAGCAACTTTTTTCCTGGTTCCTTTCCCTCTCTTCTCTCGTGCACTCTCTTTAATAATACTGCTGCTGTGATATGTGTCCCACACCACAACCACTCTGTCAGCACTTTCCAATTGGTGTCTGATGCACAGTAGGAAAACATCAGTAGCATAATCTTCAAACATTTAGATTCCAGCAGTCAGGAGGAAGTATAAAACAGCAGTGCCATCCAGAATCTTTGTGTCGAAAGTACTTTGGGGGTCAAGCTGCTCTGATGGTAGTGTCTGCTCAATGGAAGAAAGTAGAACTACATCAATCTCTACAACATCAAGTTCTGCAACTGAGCTTTCCATCTCTGCCTCATGCTGAAGACAAGCTGCCAGATCAGTTTCATCATTAAGGTCTTGTGTCTCAAGTGAACCTGAAGTGTCTGTATCAGGTGCTTGTATAAGGCACTTCAGCAAGTCTGACTTTTTGTATAGGTGCATTTTTACTCTGTCTGAAAGATATGGTGGGTATGGGTTATCTTCTTGCTGGAAAAGGTATCCACATCTGTTTCCTTGTCTTAAGCTAAAATGTACAGCTGTGAAAAAGGCTGACATCAGCCTACCAAGTTGTTACTTTGACAGCTTGTTTCGACTTTTCCTTTGGTGTTTGACACTTGAAGAGTGGAAGGGAGTGTTTTCTTGATGGGGTCATGAATTTATTGAGTGCAGTCTACAAAACTGACTGGTGGCATTCAACATACTGGCTCTTCCCACTGGTCACTGATTCATTCATCACATCACATGTATCTAGCATCAACAGTTCTGCAGTATCATTCATGAAAGGATTCCCTATATCACTGATAGTCTTGGCAAGGCTCAAAACTTGCCATCTGAAGCTCTGTTAAGTTGAAAGACCCTCATGGTAATAGTGCATCTCAGATCCCTCAGAGAAACTTGATTCAAACTCCTTCAACATTTTTGCTTGTTCAGGTTCTGCAAGCATCCACTTTTGAAATGCTAGATTCAGTGAATCTAGCAGAACCACCAGACCCTTTCAAAATGTCATTATTGTCCTCATGGGTCTGTTCGATTGGGATTGCCGAGAATCTGTTTGTAGTCTTGAACACAACCCGGTGTCCATGCCCTTCAAATTCTTCTTTGATCATGGGAGGCAGATTTTCCATGTCCCTTATGTGTGCAAAGATACAGCGAGCATAGTTGTGGTGATCCATGCTGAAGAACCAAGGCACCAAGGCTTTCATTGAGTCCACATACAAGTGGAAGTTGGCCTCCCGATGAGCACGGAGGAAGAGCAGGCCCAGGAGCTCAATGTGAAGGAAAGTGTCCCAAAACTGAAACATTGGGCTTCCGCTGATCATGTCGTGTCTCCAGGTCTCTTTTGCATCTTCAGTGTCAGGTTTACCGGTTGACAAGAATGCATCTTCATGAAGATTGGCCAAGGTCACAGCACTGATTTGATGTGCTCTTCATGTTCTTTTGAGATTGGAGCAGCGGGGAAAGTAGTCTGCCGTTCCAAAAGAAGCATTACCTGCTTGGGTGAGTGCAATAGTCCAACCTGAATTTGGCAAGTAGTCTCCAATGGTCTTTCACACTGCCATGTCTATATGGAGTCCTCCCAACATGATGACATACTGGTCTTCTCCCTGAGTCTGTTGCCTTTTCCACTGGATGTACTTTGCCAGGGCAAAAAGTGCAGCATCTATGGCCAGGACAGGGATTTCCCCAGGGTTCGGGAACTGTGTGGCCTGGTGATTGAAATCCATGCTGTGCTTTATCAGCGTAGCTATGGCCACCTTCTCGTAAAAAAAGTGGCAAGAGTTGTGTCAGAGCTGCTTGTTTGTCATTTAGGAGTGAGTCATCTTGCAGTGTTGCATGGTAAGCTGACCAAGCTATGGCATCATCCTTTTTAAGTTTTTCTTTATTGAGAAGTTCCAGCGCCTGCCTCAGCCAATGTTGTTCTCCATGTATTCCTGCAGCTACAGTATCTGGTCTAGACTGAGCAGCACTGGTGAGCTTTGGCCCTTTTGTAGTATTTTCCATAAGTACAACTGCTGGCACTGTTGTAAAATTTTCAGGGAATGCATGGCATAGTTATGTATCTGGAGCCGGGAGTTTGATTGCTTCTCTGTACTGTCCAATGTTTGTCTTTCTTGGAGACTGGAACGGATTAATCCCTTGGCCACGGAAAGAACCTGTGGCTGTTGGGCTGGAGGGGTAGTAGTCTAGATTATCAACAGCGGACACTGTGAAGAAACCAAGACGAGGCTGTGGTGGGCACACAACACCTTTTTTCTGGGTGTGCAAGCAGACTGCTGTTGCCAGCTGATTTTCCAATTGCAAGACATGATCATAGCTGACACTGAAACCCAGTTCATGGAGCTCTTTGACTATCTTTTTGGACCTCAAGTGGGTTTCAATGTCAAATCCGATACACAGAGGCAGTGGTGGTTCATAGTTCATTGAATGACGAGATTTTCCTGGTTCTAGACCTTTCTTCTTGAAGTTGAAAAGGATGGTCTGAGAAATGGTTACACATGCCTTTGAGTCATTTGAGTCCTGTTATTTTACATCTGGTCTATTTAGGAATATCGCAACAAGCATCTTCAGTGTTGATGGCACAGATTGTTCTTGACAGGAGGCCAGAAACGACGCATCAAAGTGAGATCCAGTTCTCTGGGAGATTTCGTTGCGAACTAATTTTGCAGCTTTCGCAAGAATGGCAGCATCTTCGTGGTCACAATTCATAACCTCTATCAACATTTGCTGAATTCCATCTGGAAAAATTAGAAAAATGTGTTTTCTTCACTATGTCCTCGGGCTTGAGAAAAGTAATGCAGGATCTTTTCCTGGAAATGGCTCTTGTTTATTTCCTTTCGAAGACCAAGGTCCTGAAGACGCTTTTCGTACAACTTTCGAAGATCCACAAGCTTGAAATAAAAGATATTATTATTATTATTATTATTATTATTATTATTATTATTATTATTATTGTCTAAATCAATATTATCAATCTTATTATCAATAATCATATCATCATGTTTATAGTTATCGTTACTTTTATCATTATGATTATTTTTCATTGTTATTACATTTTTCGTTGCTAGTGATATTATTAGTACTGTATCATTACAGGTAAATAAGCTCATATCTTATGCAGATTATGATATGTCATTTACAACATCTCTCTCTCTCTCTCTCTCTCTCTCTCTCTCTCTCTCTCTCTCTCTCTCTCTCTCTCTCTCTCTCTCTCTCTCATATCAATCTATATGCTCTGTTTCGTAATCATAGGAAGAGATGTTTCAGTTATTTTTCTTCCGTTGAGAGAGAGAGAGAGAGAGAGAGAGAGAGAGAGAGAGAGAGAGAGAGAGAGAGAGAGAGAGAGTTCCAATTATTGACAACATTAAGCCCCCTGAACCCATAATTCAGGCAATACATCAATGACGACCCAACCGACTGTAGCGGTAATATCAATGGCTAATCGAAAACTCATTAATCTATTTTAATTACAAACGCGTGTCGATGGTGAGATAAAATAGTTTCTGATTATATATTGATGTTGAAGCAATTTAGATCATCAACTTTATGGTAAAGTGCGTGATTATTAATTATCTCTAATTTACCTACTAGGGAAAGGAATTAAGCAACGCTTCTCATTGTATAAAAGCGTTTGACGGAGTGAGTATACTCAGCTAAGAACTGAAGTGTCCATAGTAGAGAGAGAGAGAGAGAGAGAGAGAGAGAGAGAGAGAGAGAGAGAGAGAGAGAGATATTAAAGGACATAACAATCTATAAAAGTTGAAAGATCTTTTATTAGTGATTTTTTCAATAGTAATATCAATAACCACAAGAGCAACTAAAATAATATTATTTATGAGCTTAGATCTGTTTGTATATGTTGATTAGCTGGACCCTTGTAATTCTGGAGTAAATTTTCCCACGTAGGTGCGTGAAATTGTCGGAGGAGGTTACTGATGGAAAAAAAAAATGGCGGGGACTACTAACGGGTCCCCATACGCCATTTCAGCTACCAAGATACCCAAGGCCATCTTTAGGAGTGGCAGGAATAGCCAGGTAAGCTGGGTAAGCCAGTTGGAGTCATTGCAGTGTGATTTCAAAGCTGCTTTGATGGTACGGGGAAAACGTTCAGCAGGGTTGTATGCGAATGTCTAATGAAGGGTGATACCCAGGAGATTTGCTAATGATGTCTGCAATTGAGAGGTGAAAGTTGTACCCCTATCTGAAGTAATATATGCTCAAGGATACCAAATCTCGCTATCCATCCTCAAAGTAAGGCAGATGTACACGAGGCGGACGTTGCAGTTTCCATGGGAATGGTTTCAGATCAACGACTGTAGCGATCGATGACGGTAAACAGGTAATTATTTCCCTGTGATTGGGATAGGGGACCTACGACATCAACTTGAATGTGGGCAAAGCACCACAGATGTTGAGAAGAGGTGCTTAATCCTGAATCGATGTGTTGGTGTATTTTTGAAGTTGGGCATGAAGTACAGGCGCTGTTCTAAAATAATAATACTACTAAATCAAACCATTTTTCTCTGGTCTTGGATAGTGCCATAGCCTCTGCACCATTGCCTTCACTGTCATTGGGCAGAGTTCTCTTTCTTTAGGGTACACTCAGGCACACTATTTTACATTATTCATCTTCTAGTTTATTTTCTAAGCATTTATAATTTCTCTATGAAAGATTTATTCTAATGTTGTTGTTGTTCTCAAGATATTTAATTTCAGTAGATAATTATTTCTCTTGTAGTTTCCATATTTCCTTTCCTGACAAGGCAATTTTCCATGTAAGAGCCCTCAGACTTATAGCATTCTGCTATTCTAACTATGGATATAGCTTAGCAAGTATATATCATAATAATAATAAAGATAATAATAATAATAATAATAATAATAATAATAATAATAATAATAATAATAATAATGATAATAATAATAATAATAATAATAATGATAATAATGTGTTTCTAGATAGGGCATCGGCATCGGGATTCATTCTCCCAGGGACGTGCTGGAGGGTTTTAAGGTTTAAAAGCTGCTAATGAATGTCAGAGGCAAGGGACAGTGACATTTCCCAATCAAGCAGGACAATGCCCTAGAGACAAACCATATTACATATGATCAGCGCCAAAGGCCCCTCTCCACCCAAGCTAGGACCAAGGAGGGCCAGGCAATGGCTGCTGAAGACTCAGAAGATAGACCTGTAGTCTCCCCTAATCCCCTCGTCCTCAGCTCATAAGGATGGAGAGGTTGCAGCGACCAAAGAAACTAACAAGCTTTAGCGGGACTCAAATCCCAGTCTGGCAATCACCAGGCAAGGAAGCTACCTGGCCACCACCACCCTGTATTAAGCAACAGAAGGGAGATGACGGCTTTGATGGGCAAACAAGGCGTTGGACTAGTCAGTGAATGTGTGACCAGAGGCAAGTGGTCCATGTGAACGATGAAAGGGCATAGGTTCCAAGAAATGGAGAAAGCGTCGTACATACAAGTGTGCCACCAGCAAATCGCTGTCGAGGTTAGAGTAACCATATTCTGCCTTGGATAATTTTCTACCCAATTTCTACTCAATTTTCTACTCAAGATTGCCCTGCCCATTGGGGCAGGGCAGTCTCTTGACCACCTTATCGAGCACTGTCACAATAGCAACATCGCTGACATCGATGGAAAGAGGGAAAAGTGCATATGGCACAGGAAAAAATAGAACAACAGCAGCTGACAAGGCATTTTTTGCATTGCAAAAGTCCGCTTCAAGTCTTTTGACTTACCCTTGAGGGAAGCGTAGAAGGGGCCAAGAGTAGTAGCGATGACTGGCAGGAAATGGCTTTAGTTGATCAAGCCAAAGAATTCTTGCAGTGCTTTGACAGTCAAGGGTTTGGGAAAATCCTGAATGGCTGCTACCCTCTCAGGTAGGAGATAGACTCCTTCAGGAGTGATGTAGTGCCCTAAAAATGATACTTCATTGGGGCCAAAGGTATACTTGTTATACCAGACTACAAGGCCGTTGAAAAATGCCCCCAGCATTACCAAGGCCAAAAACAGGAGGAATTGAAGGTGTATGTATCAAAGGGTGTGGTGATGGTGGTCTTGATGATGTCATCTGGGTTTATGGGCACCTAAATTTGGAACAGTAATATCATAATTGCACCCGATGGGTGACAGTAACTAGCAGGAGAGGTAGTTGGTCGGGGCTTAGGCGAGGGATTGTATATATGGGTAGTGGGTGGCTTTGTTGCCGCTCCAACATATCACGGGGTGGGCGACTGTGTCCTACCACATTCACGTCACTTTTAATCAATGTTGAATAGTTTTCAACTTTATTAGGAATTGAGGCAACGATGGAGATCTGGAAAGTGGTGAAGTGGCTGTCCATAAGGGCCTCAACTTTGGTAATCAGGACGTTCATGGGCAAAATATCGACATCAGCGATGGCAGCATGTACCAAAGAGTATGAAGTAGATCCACTTCAAGAGGAGAACTGTCTGCAATAGGTTGTAGGTGAGCAATTCTGGTCATTTCCCTGAGTGTGAGTGAAGCCTTTTCATCCCACAATAGTTGCTGAGAGAGCTGCAAGTGTTTCACTATGCGGGTGGCCACTAGTGGCAAATAATTCTCCAGGGGTATGATTTGAGTGCGTTGTATGTTACTGGCATGTCTCCTTGCTTGCACAGCCAATAATATATTTCAAGGAAAGTGTCTAAAGAGATGGCTGCGAGAAAGCAATCTGCTCTAGTGCTTGACTGAGTCACGACCTTGATGCGAAACTGTACTTCAGCACAATGGAACCAGGCGAATACTTCTTCGCTGGTGAAAGACAGTATTTTCAGTGATGTAGTTTTGATAGTAGAGTCCGTGTTGGAGGGTTGCATCATCAAACGGGAAGATACAGCAGTCAAGGAGAAAGGCAAGAGTGAGTTGGTCACTCCGCAGGTCACCAGTGGGCAGTTAGGAGATAACTGAGAGACTGCGTAATTAGAACTAACTTTATTTCAACAGATTAACAGCTTTTTAACAACAGTTTCAGTTAAAGAAGGTTGATACAATCACATGCAGGAAATATCAGGTTATAAGTGCTAGGGGAGAATGATTTGGACAATTTAAAAGAAAAAACAAGAATACCATTAATGTACGAGCTTGTTTGATACACGTGTGTTGCACTACTACTGATCGCCATGGTTTTGGATTTTACCCCGGAATCAATCTGTGAACAAATCTGGTAATTGCTTGGGCATAACATACACTGTCTTCCTTAGTGTTATAACTAATAAGGCTGGTAACTCAAGTGAGACATCTGAATGCCTTTATTTTCTTGGTAATTAAAAGAGGAGTCTTTCCTTGCTGTGATATACTCGAGTAACACACACACACACACACACACACACACACACACACATATATATATATATATATATATATATATATATATATATATATATATATATATATATATATATATATATATATATATATATTTATATATATATACATGTATATATATATATATATATATATATATATATATATATATATATATATATATATATATACATATATATATATATATATATATTTATATGTATATATATATATATATATATATATATATATATATATATATATATATAAATCTAAAGCAGACTGGAAGGTAATTTTAACTCATATTTTACGTTTGAACTGATCCCAATTATATAAGAGTAAATGACTCGGGATAACTATACTCAGCTAAAAGCCATCGCTCAGAGAGTTTATGCTTCAACTGAAAAAGATTGCTATTTAACCCCAACAGACCCCCTTTTGGTACAATCCTTGAATATGAGTGGCGGGCTACCCTTAAAATGGCACTCTTTGCTAGTAGCCTTATCAATTCCTCCTTTACTTAAACCAGATGGCTCCGTTAATCACTGTCGAAAAGAATAGGCAAACCCTTTGGCTGATGTGTTTCAGAGTGAGGAGAGTAGCAGGAAACTCGATCTTCCTTATCCCTGTTTTTCTTAGGCTAAATTAACTAATCTAGCTTTTTGGTTTCGTGAAATAAAACACTCTTGATGGACCTTCATGCTTATGGAGGGGCAAACTAAACGACTGTTTTCCTTTTTTTTTTTTTATAAAGACAAGTGGTCTCTTATCTCCGTTGTTTTATGCTATTTCCTGCAAATTATAGAAAAAAAAAATTGTGTTTTGCACTTGTGGAGAACAGGTAGCAGTAATAGGTTGGCCAAGCCCCCAGCCACCCATCGTGATACTTCCAGGACAGTTATTTGGTACTTTGACTGGCCAGATGGTATTACATTGGACTCTCTCTCTCTCAGGTTACGGCTCAATTTTAATTTATCTACCCATACACCGAAGTGCCTGGCATATTCTTTCCTCATTCTCCTCTGTCCCCATACATCCGATAACTCGGAGATTACAAATCAATTCTTCTGCAATTGTTCAGTGGGTGTGTTCCTCTTAGTAAGAGTAGAAGGGGCTCTTTAGTAATGGTAAACAGCTCCTCTACGAGAAGGACACTTCAAATTCAAGCCATTGTCCCCTAGGCTTCGGCAGTGTTATAGCTTCTGTACCATGGTCTTCCACTGTCTTGGGATGAAGTTTTCTTGCTTGAAGGTGCATTCAGGCACACTGGTCTATCATATTTCTCTTCCTCTTGTTTTATCTCAAGTTTATATATTAAATATTTTTATTAGTGCTGTTACTGTTATCTGAATATATTTTTTTTCAATTGTCCATTGCTATGCTTGCAGTTTGTTTCCTTATTTCATTTCCTCACTAGGCTATTTTTTCCGGTTGGAGGCCTTGGGCTTAAAGCCTACTTTTTTATAACTAGGGATGGAGCTTTGCCAATTATAATAATAATAATAATAATAATAATACTAATAATAATAAAAATAATAACAACAAGAACAACAACAACAACAACAACAACAATAATAATAATAATGATAATGATAATGATAATAATAATAACTAGGTAAATGTGTTTGTGGTAGTCTTAGCCCTGATGATTATCGATCAATTTCGATAACATTCTTTACTTATATTAGTTTTTGTTTATGGGGAAATATCTAAATAGGTATTTTGAGAGTTATCATCAATTCCCTAGTTTCCAATTTAAATTTTGGATCATGTGTTGCTCTTCTTTCAATATCCAATGCTATAGAAAAATCCCTTGACTGTGGTTACGAATTTTGATATGATTGGCCTTGATTTTAGGGTTGCCTTTGACCATGTAAATCATGAGACCCTCGTCTTTAAACTAAAACAGTTGGGAGTAGGTAGGTCTTTTCTTATTACGTAATTTATAAGCAATTGATTGAAAAGGTTAATAATTCATGGGCATCATTCTAATTTTAGAAATGTGTTATTATTATTATTATTATTATTATTATTATTATTAGTAGTAGTAGTAGTAGTAGTAGTAGTAGTAGTAGTAGTAGTAGTAGTAGTAATATAATTATCATTAACGACGCTACAAACAGAGTTGATAGAAAGAGCAGGATCATATAAGCCCGAAGACTGTAATAATGAAATATAGAACAGTGTGGAAAAGAAACCAGGAATTTAATTCACTACAAAAGAAGTAAAATACAATTAAAATAAAGTATTATAAGAACACTAACAACATTTAGATATATCTTTCATATATGAACTATAAATTCTTCAAATAAAACAAGAGGAGGAGAAATAAGACAGAATAGTGTACCTAAGTTTACCCTCAAGCAAGATAATTCTACCAGAAGACAGTGCAAGACGATGGTAGAGAGGCTATTGCACAACCCTTTCCTAGAAGATCTGCTTACCATAGCTAAGGTGTCTCTTCTACTCATATGTTACGATCTTAAAATCGTTATAGGTTCTTTTTATTAATTAAAGTAAATGTTTCCAACAGCAACCATTGAAATATGGGAAATGAATATAAAGAGAAACTAACGAAAAAACACAACACGTTTATTCACAAATTTATAAAGAAAATCAATGTTAATAATCCGTTTACTTCAACTGAGAGTTCAAATAAATTAAAACGTCAATAAAAAAAGGGGAACAGCAAGTAAGGGAGAAATAATTAGGGAATAATTTTCTGCAGCTGCTGAGACAATACTAGTACGGACACTTCAGGCTTGAGAATGTTACAGAAGGACGGCTGAAGTTCAGATGAAACTGGCATGATGACTAGATTCGATGACGTCATGGAAAGGGTGGCCTTAAGATGGGACATAAGAAGTCTTTTCTAAGATTTCGATGATAGTGTTTAACTAAAGTAGGTTGCAGGCTGAGCTGGTTACTTCTTGTCACAAGAAGGGAGGGCTGGTTGCTTCAATTTGTCTCTTTTTCTCAGCCATAACAGGATTTTGGAGATACGCTTCTGTCTCCTTTTGGAAACCATCTCTATCAGACTTCTGGTATTTTCCGCTTCTCATCTCGTCAGGACTTGGTTCTCATCTGCTTCGGACATAGTTCCTCTCTTGTCTTATGTCCTGTCCTATCTCTCTTAGACAATATCTTCTGGAAATTTACATACCCATGTATGGGCAAAGTTAATTACAGTGGACAGTGGACATTTCAATATAAGTGTATTTTTAACAATTCTGCATCTCGAGTGGCCTCCTCAAAAATTCCCAGTTCGATCATGCCATAGAAGCTTCTAAAATACATTTCTGATGCAATCTGGACCACGTGTTAAGTCTTACCAAAGGACAGCATGTAATCACCATGTAACCACCCTTGATGCCAGATTCTATAAACAGGGATTTCCCTCAGGCTCGGTTTTCCAAAATATGCTGACTCCCCTAATTAGGGCGATGACATCTTGGTCAAAACAGGAGTCCCCTTATCGTTGTAGGTGCTCTTTGCCAAGGCTCAGTATACATTAAAATTGGTGACGAAAGTGAAGTGATGACCTTTTTGACCAAACAATACGGTAATCGGATCTCGCTGCTCACACTTTGGGAATAGATATTTTTGTCATTTAATAACATATCCTTTTTAATAGTGTTGTATCTACTCCATGACACCATATCAAGAGGAAAGCAACCACTGAACAATTACAGTGCAGTAGTAAACCCAATGAGCAAAGGAGATTTTTTTGGTAATCTCACTATTGTCAGATATGTATGAGGACAAAGGGAATGGGGAAAATTATGCTAATCTATTTGGGGTATATGCAGGCAATGGAATAATTAGCTGTGACCAGAGAGGGGGATCAAATATAGTACAGTCTGACAAGTCAAAGTGCCCAATAACTCTCTAGCAATAGTATCTCAATGAGTGGCTTTTGCCCTGGCCAACTTATTACATATGAACACTTTTCCTTTAATGACAAAACGAACAGTAAGGTTTCTAGATATCCATTAGCTATCTTTACACCAAACGATACTTACGTTAATCCATCAACATCACCTGGACTACATAAAGATATGAGGGTATTCTTATGCGTGATTTATCATTAGTTTCAGTTCCATATCATTCTTCTGTGTGTCATAATATGTCTACCATTGGAGAGTCCTCCCTATTGTATAGGAAGCACCTCCTTCGGGAGCGAGGAACCCAAAGTCACTGTCTCGTTATAGGTTTTTGGTGAAATATGGATACCATAAGAGTAATGCAAGGGTAACATGAATCTTTCACAGGTGGTTTTCACCTATTCAGTAGTCAGCATATTAGGAGAGATGATTAATAGGAACCCTTCTCGGGGTATGCTCTTTGCTCATGTGCACTAGGTTATTTAATTAATATAAGGAAAAAAAATCACCTTTTATATTACTTATGCCCATATATTTATACACACACACACACACACACACACACACATATATATATATATATATATATATATATATATATATATATATATATATATATATATATATATATATATATATAGTGTATATATATACATATACATATGTATATAATTGTATATATATATATATATATATATATATATATATATATATATATATATATATACATATACATATACATATACATATATATATATATATACATATATATATATATATATATATATATATATATATATATATATATATATATATATATATATATATATATATATATATATATATATATATATATATATATATATATATATATATATATATATGTATATATATATATAAAAAATTGTATATATATATATATATATATATATCTATATATATCTATATATATGTATATATATATATATATATATATATATATTTTATATATATATATATATATATATATATATATATATGTGTGTGTGTCTATGAGTATATATACATATATATATATATATATATATATATATATATATATATACACATATATATACGCACTTGTATATGCAACCCGTGAGAAATGACGACTGAATATTTAGATAAATATGTACACACTCCCTCACACATATCCAATCAACTCTTGCCACCCTTTACCCATTCCCTAGCTACAGCATGGCAGTTTGGGCAATTTTTGGACGAATGTTGTTTTCGAGTGTGCCTCGCGGGGTACCCTTTCTCACCAGGTATAACTGAATGCTCTCTCCCCTACGCAAGGGACGGTAAGAGACAGAAAAAGAAGATTTATATATATATATATATATATATATATATATATATATATATATATATATACATATATATGCGTATCGTTATATATGGGAGTTTTGTGCGTGCGTGCATAAGTCTAGATTCAGCTTCGTAGTGTGCCATTTATCGCCTATAAACCAGAATATTGCACCACGTTTTGACCTTTCATGCAAGATGGTTCCTTGCCTGAATATCTCACCGTTTCCTTTTTATTGTCTCCAAAGAGATATGACCCTTTTCTATTTGAGCATGTGTATTCTTCCTTTCTTTAATGAAATGGCATTGAGTGGATGATCATTTATCATCATTCTATTGGCTGTGTGCTTCAAAATTTTAAAGTTATTTTCTTAAGAATAAGGCGCAGTAGACTCTCAAAGCGACATAGATCGCTTCTTGGAAAGTAGTTATCTTATAAATACAAGGAATTAAAGAGGCTGGATAAAAAGGTCATATCCACAAAAGGAATAAAACCAGAGACTTTACAGAATGTTTGACAATATATACATTATGGATGATAAATTCAATTAAACCGAGAAGAGATAATATAAAATCATTTGGTTCAGTGACTGATCAGACTGTTTAATTGTGAGCAGAAGCTTCGGCTTAATTATAATAACACAAAGGCTTGGGATAATCCACGTAGAGGTCATTTATTCACGAATATGAGATTAAATCGTAAATTAATTAATGCATGTAAACTTTTCATATATATATATATATATATATATATATATATATATATATATATATATATATATATATATATATATATATATATATATATTCTATACTTGAAAGAAATGAAAATAAAATCTATAAGACCAAAATTTAGTCTCGCTATTCTACCCACATTGTGTAAATGACAAGGCCAGCAGAGGATAAAGTAATTCCGTCCATATTAAAATAGATCTGGCGATGATGTTATAAGTTCCGTGACATTTAAATTACACGAGACATATCGCTGTCTAACAGGGTTGGGGAGGCTCCAGCATAATCCCTCTTGATCCAGCTTTAATGAACACGACTGATTTGAATGTGTTCATGTTTACCTAATGCTCCTCAGAGACAGCGATGCAGCGACGAAATATAATCAGCAATTATACAGTTATTCAGTATATTCGTTTGCGAGTCTTTTTTTCCCTCTTACTGTAATGACTGATTTATTCCATTATATTGAATATTGTGCACATGTAAAGTGATAATCATGTATGACCATATTTATGTTATCAGAACATAACTCAATCATCATTTTGACTCATGTGTAAAAATCATGTACCTTTAATATCAAATTCGTGTTTTATAAAAAATCACACATTTTATACGTACCATATATATATATATATATATATATATATATATATATATATATATATATATATATATATATATATATATATATATATATATATATATATATATATATATATATATATACATATATATATATATATATATATATATATATATATATATATATATATATATATATATATATATATATATATATATATATATATATATATATATATATATATATATATAATAGGCAGTATATCATAGCAATTGAAGTTTGTCAATGGTTATATAAGCGGATGAGCAGCCTGGTGGATTAACAAGAACTTTGGGTGTGGAGAAAATGCCCGCCAAGACATCAATGAAGTCAACGGCAGCAGTGTGACGGATTGGGTTTAAGGCGATAAACAAGATGACTTTCTGGCTTTTACGTCTGATGCCTGGAGGTTGATCTTACGGGATGTAGTATGGATCAGCACGGATCACTTGCCTTAGTTAAATAGGCACTAAGCATCACATGGAACTGGTTATCCTTAGATTAATTTAGCCTGTGACTCCTCTATACATTTAGTCAGTCTATGGAAAACGAAAAGGACTAAATGGTCGCCAGCCTGGTGCCTAGTAGGGTGCTAAGAATCTGCCGATTTGTAAATACTAAATAAAAAAATTAAAATAGATGATTGAAATGTTAGCACCATGAATCAAAATGCGAAGTTTCAGCCAGTGCAAAATGAATTTATGAAATATAGTTTGGAAATCCTGGCCTTAAGGGAAACACGTTCTAAGGGGACTGGTAAATAAACTTTAGAGCAAAAGAAGGAGTTTGGAGGGAAGGGGTAGAAATGATGATGACACCGAGAGACAAAAAGATACTAATAGAACAGAGAACTGTAAATAGTATATATATATATATATATATATATATATATATATATATATATATATATATATATATATTTATATATATATATATATATATATATACAGTATATATATATATATATATATATATATATATATATATATATATATATATATATATATATATATATATATATACTGCGCAAACCTAAGTTTTAAGGGAATGTCGAGGAGACCACATATGGCTTTCATTATGACTTCTTTCCTGAGGATTACAAGGTGTTCTATAACTGACGTATTTTATAGGGTATGGAGTAAAAACATCTAGCATTATTTCTGGACACCTACAACTATGGGTTAATGGTCATGAATTATAAGCGTCAGCTCTTCATAATTGGTAATATGACCTTAATAGCTCCATTGCAAGATTAGAAAAAAATTAGTGAATTACTTCTTAGACTAACTTTTATGTCAAAGTTCTTTGAATTGATAAGAATATCTGATATCTTTATGAAAGAACTAGGTCTTGGTAAGCATGGTTTATTATTTTTCTGAGCAACATTCGTATTTTGGTTGTCGAGATAGATCGTGAACCTCGAAATTAATCATTGATATATTAAAGTTTTTAAAATATTTATCGTTTTTATTTCCTGGTAAAATATCATACCTCTTTTCCCATTTAAAAGATTGAGAGGAAATAGGATTATGTATTTTCTTGGTAATAGGTACATATAATAGCTCTCTAGCAGAAGATGTTTCATATTAATGTGGCAACAATGTTCCCCGAAATGACAACCCAATGTTGTACATCCAAGGTATGGAAGATTCAGAGTATCTGGAATGTGCCTCTTTGATGAAATAAGCTGAATCCAAATCATGAGGCATGTTATTTGCCTTATAAGGTGATTTATAAGGAGATAGCTTTCAAATGTCAGGAGTAGGTGGTGTTGCATAATTCTCTGGATGTCCAGCATCCTAAGATTTCAAGCGCTTGTTGTAAATTTTCGTTTTGCTTGAAAGTTGTGTAGCATATCCCACACTGGTATGCTATACGTTTGACTTTTGAAAAGCTTCTTATTTAATATTGGGGACCTTTCTTATTGCTTAATTTTTGATCCTGGCTACAATTAGTGCACTTTTCGATGAAAGTGCAGGCTTCATGCTCATGATCAGAACAATTGTCATAGATCTTTTATGTTTTTACATACCTTAGAATTTGAAAGGATGTCCAAATTTGACGCCATTCCAGAACTGCAAGAGTTTCTGTTTGTAAAGGTGAACTGGTATTCTCTCTTTTTCGATGGGATGCCATATTTGTTTTGACCACACATCAAAGACTGGTTACTTGGTAAACCAATAAATGTGCCTCCTCCATAGCTAAAGTTTAAAGGCAGTACATTTTTTGACTGGCTTTAAGAAAGATCGAATATATTTATGTATGTATGTATGTATGTATGTATGTATGTATATATATATATATATATATATATATATATATATATATATATATATATATATATATATACATATATATATATATATATATATATATATATATATATATATATATATATATATATATATATATATATATATATATATATACATATATCATACTAATATATATATATATATATATATATATATATATATATATATATATATATATATGTGTGTGTGTGTGTTTGTGTGTGTGTATGTGTGTGTGTTTGTGTGTATACCCTCTCCGCCTCGATTAGGGGGAGGTGAAATAGCTATACCCTCGTAAGAGAGGAATTGGATGGAAGGGCTGAATCTGTGTGCGTGTTTGCATACTTATCTAAATATTTAGACATCATTTTTGACGGGTCACATACGCAAATTTAGCATACTTTCTTGTGCATGGCTTGCTTAATTTAAAGTAATTTCCTTTCCTTTTACTGTTCCAGTAATCCATATTTGTTGTTTTGGCTTTCTTTCTGAAATCAAACTTATTCTAGGGTATATTGAATGAAAGAACAGAAAAAGAGATTGTGTGGCCTGGAAATACTATATAATCAAATCATGAAACTCTGACTTAGTAAATATAAATTCCAGCTGTATAAACTATCCACCTATGCAAACTATATGATTAAAACCATAACTGTAAGAGGGCATCTGATTCTGAGGATTTTTTTTCGTTTTGTTATATTAAAGATGATTTTTATCAATAAACTGTAAGAATTTATATGATGTATTATAACTGATTTCTCTAGATAAATGAGTTTTTCACAATTTGAAATAAATTTACTTTTTTTTTTCATATCTACGGACTATCCCGGAAAATGAGGTACTGTCGCTATTTTATTAAGGCTGTAAAACTATTTTTTTTTTTTTGTATCCTTTAAAGATTAATTTAGAGAAGACATATTTTGGATAGAGGAAGTGTCTTACTATTATTATCATTGTACAAGTTAACCAAAAGTATGATATTCAAACATATTGACAGAAAAGAGCAGTTAAATGGACAGACAATTGATGAGCGAAAGACAGAGGGACGGGGACCCAAACAAAATAAGGAAGGAGAGTTGTTTGCACCTCACGACAATTTCTAAGTCCAAACCAAATGAAAGTTTTTATACAAACGAAGCTTAAAAGCTCCGCGGTCTAAACTGACAATCATCACAATAT
>NC_090741.1:22943775-22958775 GCF_036898095.1 Palaemon carinicauda
GGAAGTTGTGCGGAGAGAGCAGATAAATACTGGACCATCTGTTCCAGTTCAGGGACATAGCGTCCACTGCCTCCGCTAGCGGATCCTCGTATGGGGACACGTAACGATCTATTTTCTTGTTGTCTTTCGTTGCAAAGTGGTCTATCTGCAGCTCCGGGACTTGACTTGCAATGAAGGAGAACGATCCTGCGTCAAGGGACCATTCTGACTCTATAGGTGTAAACCTGGATAGACCGTCTGCTGTCACATTGCGGAACCCTTGAATGTGAACTGCTGACAGGTGCCATTTCTTCCTTTCCGCCAAATGGAATATGGCCAACATCACTTGGTTGATTTAAGGTGACCTCGACCCTTGTCGATTCAGGCATCTCACTACCACCTCGCTGTCTAGAACCAGTCTTATGTTGGTCGAGTGGTGAGGAGAAACTTTCTTTAGTGTCAGAAGTACTGCTATGGCTTCTAGAAAGTTGATGTGAAATGACTTGAAAAGATGTGACCATGCTCCTTGGATACTCATCTGATAAGAGTGACCTCCCCAGCCTTCCTTTGGAGCGTCTGTGTGGATAGTAACTGACGGGGGAAGAGGTTGAAGAAGTATTGATTTCTTCAATTGCTTGGCATTGGACCACGGCTTGCGAAGGGTTCGCAGTCGAGTCGGTAGTGGTCTTATTAGATCTCTTCGCGCGTTTGATGCGTATTTTCTCCAGACTCCTGTTGCATCCTTTAGCTGTGCTCTTAGCACTGGATCTGTTATCGAAGCGAACTGTAGAGAGCCCAGCAATCTCTCCTGTTTGCGTATTGATATGCGTTTGGATTTCAATAGTCTCTTGACAGATCCTGCTATTTTTTTCCTCTTCTTACCAGGAATGGAAAGTCGATGTGACTCCAAATTCACGTGGATTCCCAACCACTGAAATTTTTGAGCTGGAGAAAGTCAAGAGTTTTTGATGTTGATCTTGAATCCCAAATGTTCTAGGAATTGGATCACTATCTTAGAAGCTTGCATGCATTCTGTCCTGGATGCTGCCCGCACCAGCCAGTCGTCCAAGTAGGCTACTACTCGGACCCCCTTTAGGCGTAATTGATGGACGGCTACGTTCGCGAGCTTCGTGAAAATCCTTGGGGCTATGTTTAGCCCGAAAGGCATGGCTCTGAATGCGTAAAGTTTTCTATGTAACTTGAAGCCTTGGTAGTAGGAGAAGTGACGATTAATTGGAACGTGCCAATAATCGTCAGACAAGTCTATAGAGACAGTATATGCCCTTCTGGGCAGTAGGGTCCTTATGTGTTGAAGCGTGAGCATTCTGAACTTGTAGTTTACTATGAACTTGTTGAGTGGCGACAAGTCTAGAATGACTCTGAGTTTTTCTGAGTCCTTCTTTGGAACACAAAACAGCCTTCCTTGGAATTTTATGGACTTAACTTTCCAGATTACTCTTTTGTTTAAGAGTTCTCGGACATATTCTTCCAGAACAGGGGTTGAGTGTTGGAAGAATTGAGGGAATTTAGGTGGAGGACTGCTCCAGCTCCAACCTAGTCCATTTTTAATTAGGCTGTGGACCCAGGGATCGAAGGTCCAGCGATCCCTAAATAGCTGTAGTCTCCCTCCTACTGGAAGTATCTTACTTCTGCTGTTGTGGACCTGAGGCCTTACCTCCTTGACCACGTCCTCCCCTGTATCCCCTTCCTCTTGAAGGGCGTCCAGAATAACCTCTGGCTGTTCCTCTAGCTCTCGAACGAAAGGAAGAAGTCTCCATTTCGAAGGCTGGGTTTAAAACTGGCGACTGTGTCGCCACTTCTTGAGGTACCAGCTGGTACGTGGTTGTAGGTTGTGCCACTCTCTGAGGCACCGCGGTCACAGGAAGTTGTTGTTGATGTTGCTGTCGGTAGGGTTTAGTCAGCCGATAGGATGTCCTAGGTCTTTTTGTCTTCTTCTTGGGTTGGGGACCGTCATCCAGAGAAGAATTTCTCTTAAGATCTAAGCCCCACTATTTGAGAAGGTTCCTATTCTCTGTGGCGGCCTTGTCTACTACCTCTTTAACCACTTCATTGGGAAAGAGGTCTTTACCCCAAATACGAGAGGAGATCAGTTTCCTCTGTTCGTGCCTCACCACAGCCGAGGCGAACACCCACTCTCTACAGGCTCTCCTAGCTTTAATAAAGCTATAGAGATCCTTCGTAACTGTGGCCAAATGGGTTTTTGCCACAACCATGAACATGTCCTGGTTCTTGGTTTCACTTGCCATCGTTTCTAGTGTCGTTTGCAACGACATCCATGCTGCAAGTCTTTCCTTTGCCTCTTTCTCTCTACGCAAGAGAACCTCCGACAGTTTTGGAAGTGCCTCAACGAAATGACATTCAGCAATATCAGCTTCCAGCTTCCCGACTGAGAAGGTAAGGTGTACATCCTTCCAGTCTTCTTGGTCCAAGAGGAAGGTCAGAGATAACGGCTTGTATTCCTCCAAGGAGGGGCATGGTTTCCCTGCCTGCACCGCCTTTAAGGCTGCCTTATATCCCTTTTCGAAGAAGGGAAAGGCTCTGGTAGGAGAGGCTACAAAGGAGGGAAGCTTCTTACTCAAGGCGTGCACCTTTGAGTTAGTGAAGCCCCTCTCTTTCATTGAGCTCGCTAGTAACGTCTGAGCTTTACTATGGTAAAAAACTATGACCTCCTTCGACTCCGTCTCCTCCTTTGAGGCTGGCTCCTTCCTAAGACGGACATAGCAGTAAGGATAAGAATTTTTGTTGGGCCAAAATTCCACTTCTTCCAGGGGAATTGCTCCCAACTTTTCTGAGATCACGATCTTCCCGGTTGTCATTGGCATGTGTTCGGCATACCTCCAAGGATTGGTATCCGAGCAAAAAGGAAGATCCTTCACGCTGAGCCGCTTCTGGGGTTCACGTGATGCTTCAAATCAGCGTATATCCAGTTTCATTGCAGCTTCCTTCCCATCATTCTTCCTTTGAATTTGTTGGATCATCTCAACAATGGAAGAAAGAATCCTTCCCAGTTCATCCGGAATAGCAGATGATGTAGAGGGAACAGGTTGTGGGTGCGGAACTGATGTAACCTACACTTCGTCAATTTCTTCCTCTTCTACTTGAGGAGCCTGGAACAGCTCCTCCTCCTGACCTTCTCCTAAAAGGTCCTTCTCAGTAGAATCCGACACCTCCGACATCCTATCGTCCAATTGGATGTCCTGAAGGGCGGCCGAGACTTCAGAATCTACTGGATTCTGGGCAGTTGGTATCTCCACCTGAGGCTGGGGGATGATTGCATCAGCCGATGTTTTAGGGAAAAGGTAGGCCCTCATTTTTTCATTTGGAAGGTAGGGGCTGAGGTGTTTTTCTGAAAACCCCTCACCCAGGATCGTAACATTTCCCTGGCAGCATCCCTTGACTCCGTCGACTTAGGATCGTCAAAAGCCTCGGTAATCAGGTTAGAACAAACTGTACAAACCTGAGGGTCCCAATACCGGAGATCACCTCTGGAGGCTGCGCATGCTGCGTGCCTCCTGCAAAAATGATGTCCACAGAAGTTCTTACTGCGGACATTACAGAGCACACTTAGCACTTCGGATGGTCCTCCTGTGAAAAGAAAAAAAAATCCATGAGTATCAAGTGAATACTTTCACTTATATTGAAACATTTAGCTTACATAGAAAAGCTATAAAAGAAAGAAGGAAAGACACATGCTTGTATTTCCTGTCCAGTCAATTGCTGAAACCTCCCGAGATATTAAAACTAAGGTTAATTCTATTCAAGAATACCTTATGTAGTTTCCTAAACGGAAATAAGGTGTAGTTCACACCTTGAGATAAAGTTTCAATATACGGGATAGAAAGAATACAGAAAGAACTTACTTTCAATATATTTTACGGTCTCAACAAAAGGCTGTACAAGATAACATTGAGTATAATGAAGAACTTCAGTGTTATCACAAACTCTGTACTGTAGTTTACTAATGCAGTGTGTACTACACTACAAATATAGCAACTACTGTACATCGCATGCTGTTCTGCCGGCCAGCATCTACCCCTGTATAGTTCAAAGATATACTACCTTTAACTAATAGGCGGTAGCCCACTGATTCGCAACTGTGTGTCGGCCGGCAATCATTGCCAGTCGACAGCTGAAAACACTAATACCCGGGAGCCGGCCGCTAATCGTAGTGGCCAGTAGAATCGGGCTGTATTTCCACTGCCGGCAGGCAAAGGTAATAATACCCATTCCCGCCGGCAGTAGACAAGAACCAGAGAACCTCCACCTGCCCGGCTGTCGGCTGTTAAGCCGGCAGCCGTGTTAGGGATACAACACAATAGTCAGAGAAACAGTATGGATGTAAGGTTATAAGGCGGCATTGTCAAACGACCTTCCATCCAGAAAAAGTGAACTTATGGAAGGTAAAAATGTAGCATTCAGGCTTCCAAAGAATCCATAGCCTGCCTGGCTCTACCGGCAGACATGGAAGGGAGACCAAGGGAGGTCTGGGGTTCACTCTGCAAAGAACAAAGGGTCTCTGCTGGCCGACACGTAATGCCAGCCGGCAGAGAGCTGAGCCGGTCCTCCATCCTAACCTACACTAGGTACGGAAGTAGGACTGCGGCCAAAAGAAAATAAAAGAAAGAGAGGTGGGGAAGGGATAAGGGTCTTATAGACTTCATTCTAGCAAGAGACACACTCAGCAGTTGGGGAAGTTCATTCTAACCTAGAGTTGTCTAATAGGGAGGAAGACTGGCAATACTTTCTATCATCCTCCCAACCAGAACAAAGTTAGGTGAAGTTATTTAGCCGGGCACCAGAGAAAACTCATTCTCCAGCCCAAGAAAAACAACACAGGAAAGTCTGCTAGGCCCCTAGAGGAAGGAATCATCTCTTACAGAATCCTTCCGACGAGGACTAGGGAAGAAAAGCTTCCTGTGTCCGCCCCTAACCTAGTTAAGGAGACTCATTCTCTATGCTAGGAAGAAGCAGACCACAGACTAGAAACTGTGATGTTCTGCCCTAACCCAAAAAAACAGTCACTCTGGTTATTTATTAGGTCAGGACAGACATATCCTAGAATAGTTATACCTGAATTATTATACAGAGAGAACCACTAGGATTAAGCCAAAGGCTTACTCGGAGGGAGAGAGGGATTGAACTTAGCCTCCGGAGGAGAGAAGAACAATCGGGGATGTGCGAAAGTATACTACTATACCTAAATTTCTGGACTAGGTAAGGTGAGAATCGATTACCTAATTCACCGAAACTCTCTCGTATACAATCTTGGAAAAAACATTCAACAATATCTTATATGTATAAAATATTTGTCTAAAGCTTCAATAGAATAACACTCGGAAAAACTTATATCATGCATGAGAGTATTAGGGCCAGATGCCTAGGCTATTAAGCCTCGCGAAGGGCAAGATTGGTTACCTAAAACACCGAACTAAAAACTAACGGCATTATATAAGCATTCCTAGAAGAGCTAAATAGCTATATTATTAAAGCAAAACAAACCAAAACATCGCTCTAGCTAACTAAATGACCCATAAATAGCGAGCGATAGCATCCAGGATGCCTCCGGTAGGCGACAGCTCTTGTTTACGTTAATATCACTTTTGATTTAATACAAAACGACAAGAGCTTACATTTATACATAGTAAAGATAATACTTAACTTTCCAGAGGCAGAAGAGGCCAGAGAAGTCATCAAAATGTTAAGAAAAATCCACAATAACGAGAGAACACAAGGGGAAACAAAGAGTAGTAGAGCTACACGAAAAGGATAAAGAGGGCGCTAACGTCTTCATCAGATACACACTGGAAACGGAATAAGAGAGATGCCTTATGAGCGGCTCTCTTTTCATATTCTTCTCACTGTAACCCCTCACAGCATTAATACTATTCGGGGTGAAGATAGCTATGTGACGTGTCAAGAATATGTCCTCTGATATTATGAGATATCCCTGTGAGATTATATAGGGATATTCGCTCCAGGAGTTAGAATTCTGGATACCTTAAGGTAAAATTCTCTTGGAATATCACTGTAGTCAAATATACCCTAGAAAGCTACCTATTATGAACTTCCATCAGGACGATATGGCCTGAACCATATATATATATATATATATATATATATATATATATATATATATATATATATATATATATATATATATATATATATATATATATATATATATATATATATATATTTGGGTTCAAGCCATGTCGTCCTGATGGAAGTTCCTATAGGGTAGCTTCCTAGGGTATATTACAACTACGGCGATATTCCTAGAGAATTTACCTTAAGGTACCAGAATTCTAACTCCTGGAGCGAATATCCCTCATGAAAGGGATATCGCGACATATCAGAGGACGTATTCTTGACACGCCACATGGCAATCTGCACCCCAAACAGAGATTACGTATCGAGGGGTCAATTGGCAAGAAACGAAATCGGGAAAGAAAAAGGGGGAGCCGCTCCCAAGGCTCCCTATCTCCCGTTTCGTAAGCGTGCCTGGCGCCAATCCTGGCGCCATCTGTATTCCTTTTTGCGTAGCTTAACAACTCGGTGTTTTTTCCTGTGTTTCTCGCAAATCTTGGATTTATTCGGCTTTTCATGGCTTCTCCAACTTCGTCGGCCTCTGATAAGTTGAGTACCATGTCTTTTATGTATAAATGTAGGCTCTTGGTAAATTTTTAAGTGATTAATAGGTTTAATCTTTGTCACAAGAGCCGTAGCCTACCGGAGGTGTCATGGACGCTGTCGCTCGCTAGGTATGAGTTTTAGTTAGCCAGAGCGACATTCCTGGTTGTTTTGCTTTAATAAATTTTAGCTATTTAGCCTTACATAGGATTTCCTTTCATGCTTTAGTATTATTTTGGCGAAGTATTCGCCAACTCTGGCCTACGCTAGGCCATGTAGCCTAGTCGTTTGGTCCTAGTACTTCATGCATGATTTGGTTTTTTCCGAGTGTATTAAAATTTTATTGAAGCTTTAGGCTGTTTTTTATACATTTAAGATTATGTTGAATATTTCCAAGATAGTATACGAGTGAGTTTCGGTGATTTAGGTAATCGATTCTCTGGGTGCCTAGGCTAAGTTGCTTATGGAGCCTTAGTATACTTTCTCATACTCCCCGGTTGCTGTCTTTTCTTCGGAGAAGGTATGCAATCCCTTTCCCTCTGTTCAAGCCTTGGGCTTATCCCTAAGTGGTTTATCTGAATTAACTTTCGATAAAACTATACTGGGGTGTTACTGTACCTTCCTGTTCCAGTAAGTCTGGTTTCAGAGAGGGACAGAACAACAGAGTTTTTAGTGTGAAGTCTGTGTTTGTCTGGCTTGGGGTAGAGTCTCCCTCGCTGGCCTGACACAGACATAGGAGGCTTAGCCTCCTTAGGTCACTACCGAAGGTTTCTGTACGAGATGATTCCTTCTTTTGTGATCTAGCAGACTAGTCCTTGTTGCTGTTCTCGGGGGAGGATAAGATCCTTTCCCTGGGAGTAGCAACACCTTCCTTGCTTTGGTTCTTTGGGAGCTGGCAAGTATTGCTGGCTCCCTCCTTGGATCTCCCTTAGGCTAAGATGAGTTTTCTTGGCTGCGGGTGATCCTTAACTAAAGCAAGGTTGGTAGGACCCTCTTTTGTCCCTTCCCCCTCTATCTCCGTAATGGCCTAGCCATTACAGTACTGTACGTCATTCTACATCTGGACCTAGGATAGGTTAGGATGTGGAATTGACTCAGTCCCTTGCCGGCCGGCAGAGCTGCCGGCCGGCAAGGGTCTTCTGCTTTGAGTGCTGCCCGGACCTCCCTTGGTCCCTCATCCATGCCTGCCTGTAGAGCCAGACGGCATTGGTCAGGAAGCCTGAATTAGATTCTCCTCTTCCTTATATGCACTCTTTCGGATTGCCGGGCTTGGAGGTAGTGTACGCTCTTATCCCGGCATCCATTCTGTTTTCTTCTAGTGCTGTACCCGACCCAGCTGGCAGCCTATGAGGCCGGCAGCCGGGCAGTCGTAGTCCTCTGTTATTTTTGCTGCCGGCCGGCATCGGTTGTTTACCTTGCCGGCCGGCTAATGTCAGCCCTTGTCTGCCGGTCGCTATGAGCAGTGGCCGGCAGCCGGGTACTACCTTGTGTAGTTGCCGGCCGGCAGTCATTGCCGGCAGACATTGGCTGTCTGCCGGCCGGCACATGCATTTGAACCAGAGTCCTGCGCCTTATAGCTGTTAAGTAGTATACTTTAAAGCTAGTTATGGTGTGTGCCGGCCGGCAAGTGCCGGCAGGCACATAACCTTCTATACTGTACCAGTATTCTTTAGTATAGCATATACTGTAAGAAGAAAACTATAGTATAGTTTTGGTACAGCACTGTGTGTTCTAACACTTTTGTGTTGTCTTGCACAGCCCTTTGCTGTTGCCTTACAGATAAGAAAGTGAGTTCTTTCTTGTCTATTATCCAGGATTTTAAAATCATTGCTTAGGTGTGAGCTACACCTGTTTCCTCTAGAAACTTTTCATTGGTTATTCTAGAAGAGATTAACCATACGATTTTATTATCTGGAAGGCTGCAGCAATTGGTTGTGAAGGAAACACAAATGTGTGTCTTTCCTTTCTGAATTGTTATGCTAAACTGTGCATATCCAGTGATACGTAGTTCACTTGATACTCATGGAAATTTCTTCTCTTTACAGGAGGACCCTCCGAAGTGCGGAAGTGTTTTCTGCAACGTCCGCAGTAAGAACCTCTGCGGACATGAGTTTTGTAGGAGGCACGCAGCATGCGCTGTCTCCAAAGGTGATCTCCAGTATTGGGACCCTCAGGTATGTACTGTGTGCACTAACCTGATTACTGAGGCCTTTGATTCCCCTAGGACGGCGGAATCAAGGGATATAGCAAGGGAGAAGCTTCGTACCTGGGTAAGGGGCTTCCAGAAGAACACCTCTGGACCTTATCTTTCAAGTGAGAAGATGAGGGTGTATCTTTTCCCTAAGGCATCAGCTGATGCAGTGATTCCCCAGCCTCAAGACGAGATCCCCCAAGTTCAGACCCAGGTGGATGGTGAAGTCGCGGTCGCTTTGCAAGACATCCAGTTGGATGACAGGATGTCTGATGTGGATGAACGTCTGGAGGAAGACCTCCTGGCAGAAGGCCAGGATGAAGCTCAAGCCCCAGACAGTGTAGAGGAAGAGGCCGACGAGGTGTCGGCTACTCCGGTTCAGATCCCGGAGCCTATTCATTCAACATTGTCCGCTCTCCCAGTAGAACTGGGACAGGCCCTCTCCTCCATTGTTGGAATGATCCAACAAATGCAGAAGGAGAATCAGGAGAAGGCGGCTGCAATGGAACTGCGGATGCAGAGCCTTGCAGCATCACATGGGCCCAAGAAAAGGCTCAATGTGAAAGACCTTCCCTTGTGCTCAGATGTTAACCCATGGAGGTATGCTGAGCACATGCCGATGACGACTGGTAAGATCGTCATCTCGGATAAGTTGGGTTCAGTTCCCCTAGAGGAGGTGGAATTCTGGCCCAGCAAGGCATCATATCCGGACTGTTACGTCCGGCTGAGGAAGGAACCAGCTTCAAAGGAGGAGACAGAGCCTAAGGAGGTCATAGTGTTGGACCATGCTAAGGCTCAAGCTTTGCTTTCATCCTCGATGAAAGAGAGGGGCTTCTCGAACTCAAAGGTAGCTGCATTGAGCAAGAAGCTCCCTTCCTTTGTGTCCTTTCCTGCTAGAGCCTTCCCCTTTTTACAGAAAGGGTTTGCGGCTGTACTAAAAGCAGTCGAGGCCGGCAAGCCTTGCCCCTCCCTGGAGGAGTGTAAACCCTTGTCGCTGGCCCTGCCTATGGACCACAAAGACTGGAAGGACGTCCATCTTACGTTCTCAGTTGGGAAGTTGGAGGCTGATATTGCCGGACGTCAGTTCGGCGAGGACCTCTCTAAGCTGTCTGACTTTTTTTGCGGAGAGAGCTCGAGACAAAAGAAAGACTGGCTGCCTCAATGTCTCTTCAGACTACTCTTGAGACGATGGCAAGTGACCCCAAGGTCCATGAAATGTTAATGGTAGTGGCCAAGACTCATCTGGCCACAGTGACGAAGGATCTTTATAGCTTTGTCAGGGCGAGGAGAGCTTGTAGGGAGTTCGTGTTCACCTCGGCTTCGGTGAGGCACGAGCCAAGGAAACTAATCTCCTCCAACATTTGGGGCAAAGACCTTTTCCCTACCGAATTGGTCAAAGAAGTTGTTGATAAGGCCGCCTTGGAGAATAGAAACCTTCTCCAGAAGTGGGGCCTGGCTATCAAAAGAAAGTCTTCCCCGGATGAGGGTCCTCAACCAAAGAGGAAGACTATGAGGACTAGGCTACCGTATCGGCCAGCCAAGCCTCTTAGACAGCAACAGCAACAGCAATTGCCATTGCCTTCAGTGCCCCAGATGGTGGCACAAACCCCGACCACTTTCCAGTGGGTACCCCAGGCTGTGTCGACACAGTCCACGGCATTCACACCAACGTTTGAAGGGCAGTCTACTTCCTTTCGAGCAAAGCCTAGAGGAGCAGCATGAGGCTCGTCTAGGCGCCCCTAAAGGGGGAGGGGATTCAGGGGTGGTCACGGTCAGGGAGGCAAGACCTCAGGACGGCAGTCCAAGTGAGATGATGCCGGTAGGAAGGAGACTTCAGAATTTTCGGGATCGGTGGACATTCGATCCCTGGGCCCATAGCCTACTCAAGAATGGACTGGGCTGGAGCTGGTACAGCACTCCACCCCCGTGCCCTCGGTTTTTCCAACACTCCACCCCCGTTCTGGAGGAGTACGTTCAAGAACTGTTGGAGAAAAAAGTGATCCGAAGGGTGAAGTCCATCAAATTCCAAGGGAGGCTGTTTTGTGTTCCCAAGAAAGACTCAGAAAAGCTCAGAGTCATTCTGGACTTGTCGCCACTCAACAAGTTCATAGTGAATTGCAAATTCAAGATGCTAACACTGCAACACATAAGGACCTTACTGCCCAAGAGGGCATTTTCCGTCTCTATAGACTTGTCAGACGCCTATTGGCACGTTCCAATCAACCGTCGACTCTCCACCTATCTAGGGTTCAGGCTACAACGAAGACTATACGCCTTCAGAGCCATGCCATTCAGGCTAAATATAGCCCCAAGGATTTTCACGAAGCTTGCGAGCGTAGCTCTCAAACAATTACGCCTAAAGGGAATTCAGGTAGTAGCCTACCTGGACGACTGGCTGGTGTGGGCAGCATCCGAGACAGAATGCTTGCAAGCTTCCAGTCAAGTGATCCAGTTCCTAGAGTATCTAGGCTTCAAGATCAACAGAAAAAAGTCTCGATTTTCTCCATCTCAAAAGTTCCAGTGGCTGGGAATCCACTGGGACCTAATGTCACACCGTTTCTCCATCCCGGCGAAGAAAAGAAAGGAGATAGCGGGTTTTGTCAAGAGACTTCTAGATTCCGAAAGGATATCAAGACGCGAACAGGAGAGGGTACTGGGCTCTCTCCAGTTTGCTTCGGTGACAGACCTAGTGCTAAGAGCACAGCTAAAGGATGCAACCGGAGTTTGGAGAAGTTATGCATCAAACGCGTGAAGAGATCTGAGAAGACCAGTTCCGCTTCAGCTACGTACTCTTCTCAAGCCTTGGTCCCAAGCCAGAAATCTAAAGAAGTCGGTTCTTCTTCAGCCACCTCCCCTGTCGGTGACGATTCACTCAGACGCCTCGAGGGAGGGATGGGGAGGTCACTCTCATCGGAAAAAAGTCAAGGGGACTTGGTCCAAGCTATTCAAGACCTTTCACATAAACTTTCTAGAAGCTATGGCAGTGCTCCTTACCTTAAAGAAAGTCTCCCCGCGTCACTCGATCCACATAAGGTTGGTGATGGACAGCGAGGTAGTTGTGAGATGCTTGAATCGACAAGGATCGAGGTCACCACCTCTCAACCAGGTGATGGTAGCCATCTTCCGATTGGCGGAAAAGAAGAAGTGGTACCTGTCGGCAGTTCACCTTCAAGGAGTCCGCAATGTGACAGCGGACGCTCTATCCAGGTTCACACCGATAGAGTCGGAATGGTCCTTAGATGCAGGATCATTCTCCTTCATTCTGAATCAAGTCCCAGAACTGCAGATAGACCTCTTTGCGACGAAAGACAACAAGAAGTTGCCCCTGTACGTGTCCCCGTACGAGGACCCCTTAGCGGAAGCAGTGGACGCGATGTCCCTCGACTGGAACAGATGGTCCAGGATTTATCTGTTCCCTCCTCACATCCTTCTGTTGAGGGTCCTCAACAAACTGAGATCCTTCAAGGGGGTAGCGGCAATAGTGGCCAACAAGTGGCCGAACAGCGTGTGGTTCCCCCTGGCATTGGAACTGCGGCTTAAGTTTGTACCGCTACCAGATCCTGTTCTGACCCAGCGAGTCCAGAAGTCGACTGTCTGCGCTTCATTACAGAAAACCCAGACCCTGCAGCTCATGATTTTCTCTCCCTAGCGGTGAGAAAGCGTTTTGGGATTTAGAAAGCCAGCATAGACTTCCTAGAGGAATATAAGTGCAAATCTACTAGAAGGCTATATGAGTCATCTTTGAGAAAATGGGTGGCCTTTGTCAAGGCGAAGAATCCGCAGGAGATCTCGACAGACTTCTGCTTATCTTTCTTCATCCACCTCCATGGTCAAGGGTTGGCAGCTAACACGATTTCGGCGTGTAAGTCTGCTTTGACAAGACCCATTCTATATGCCTTCCAGGTCGACCTAGGTAACGAGATCTTTAATAAAGTTCCGAAAGCCTGCGCTAGGCACAGACCTTCAGCACCTCCAAAGCCCATTTCATGGTCTTTAGACAAAGTTCTTCATTTCGCTTCTCTGTTGAGCAATGAGGAGTGTGCGTTAAAGGATTTGACACAAAAAGTTATTTTCCTATTTGCACTCGCGTCCGGGGCCAGGGTTAGTGAGATTGTAGCCCTCTCGAGAGAGGCAGGTCGTGTTCAGTTCCTGGATGGGGGAGAACTGAACCTGTTTCCGGATCCTACGTTTCTCGCCAAGAATGAGTTACCCACCAACAGGTGGGGTCCCTGGAGAATCTGCCCTCTGAAAGAAGATGCATCTCTATGTCCAGTAGAATGCCTAAAGGTCTATCTTCATAGAACTTCAGACTTCAAGGGTGGTCAACTATTCAGGGGAGAAACATCAGGCTCAAATTTATCTCTGAATCAACTCAGGGCGAAAATCACATATTTTATTCACAGAACGGATCCTGACAGTACACCCGCAGGTCACGATCCGAGGAAAGTTGCCTCATCCTTAAATTTCTTTAATTTTATGGATTTTGAACATCTCCGTTCATACACTGGCTGGAAGTCTTCCAGAGGGTTCTTTCGCCACTATGCGAAGCAAGTAGAGGAACTAAAGAGATCTGTGGTAGCAGTGGGTCGCGTCGTTAACCCTACTGTTTAACTCTGCGAGGAACAGTGGTTTTAATTGGGACAATTAATTCCAGGGTGAGTGTGTAGTTACATACTGTACTACAAACTAAGTGAGGGCACTGAGTTGCCCATGTAGACTGTTCCATTTCCAAAGGTGATCCTAGCATAAGTGCAGACATGTGTGCCGAGCGTTTCTAACGCTAATGTGATTGATTTGTAATACAGACTTTTATGACTTTGATACCTCGGTATCTTAAAAGTGGCATTAATGTTTTTTCTCTTTCAGATAAACAATTTCTGTTTACTATCATACTTATGCTTAAAGTTTTGGGTTATCCTCTTCTTATATATATATATACATATATATATATATATATATATATATATATATATATATATATATATATATATATATATATATATATATATATATATATATATATATATATATATATATATATATATATATATATATATATATATATAATTGTTGTTAACCTGTCTATTTATTGTCTGTCAATAAACTTGTTCTTGAGAACCTTGCGTCTCCTTCACCTGTGTCAATTTATTGGTATAATTGAGCATTCATTCTATGTACTTTATCTGGGATAATTCTAATAGAATTGTTCCTTTATGCAAGCTATGTTGCATTGGTTTATGCTTTCCCTTAACGGGAGGACTACGTCCTATAAGGGGACGGTGGCGGTTTTACAAGTTTCCTCTTATGCGGATATAAACCTTTGTCCAATACAAGTATTGTGCGGAGAACTGGTCGATATTTCATATTGACGCAGTGGTTCTTTACAAACTATGCTTTACTTAATATAGGGTGAGACCAGTATATTAGCTTGCCTGGTATTCATACGTAGGTATATGTACTCTTCGAGACTTTTCCAGAGTCTAGTAGGACTCTTCCCTGTAGGGGGCAGGAAGCTCTAACATGGTTTATAAATAGTTGAAAAGATGTATAACGGTAACATCTTAGGTCTCTAGGTCTAGTTGACCGGGGAAAAATTACCTCCGGGGAGTACGGCACGTTCTGAGAGTCCACAGATACAGTAATGCTCTGGTATACTTTCATCAGGACGACATGGCTTGAGCCCAAAAAACGGATTTTGAGTTAAGCGAAAAATCTATTTTCGGGTGAGATGGCCATGCCGTCCTGATGGACCCGCCCTTCCCTTTCTAAGAAAGGGCTTTAGGACCCCTCCCTACATACAGTATCTGTAGCACCTCGTGTACGCTACAAGGAATACAGATGGCGCCAGGATTGGCGCCAGGCACGCTTACGAAACTGGAGAATAGGGAGCCTTGGGAGCGGCTCCCCCTTTTTCTTTCCCGATTTCGTTTCTTTCCCATTGACCCCTCGATACATAATCTCTGTTTGGGGTGCAGATTGCCATGTGGCGTGTCAAGAATACGTCCTCTGATATGTCGTGATATCCCTTTCATGAGGGATATTCGCTCCAGGAGTTAGAATTCTGGTACCTTAAGGTAAATTCTCTGGGAATATCGCCGTAGTTGTAATATACCCTAGAAAGCTACCCTATAGGAACTTCCATCAGGACGACATGGCCATCTCACCCAAAAATAGATTTT
>NC_090741.1:22961275-22966275 GCF_036898095.1 Palaemon carinicauda
TTAACTTGCATGACACTTGTGTTGCCTGAAGCTTTAGTGCGGTGTTTTGATAAAAAGTTAACGCCTGCAAGTACGGAATTGGATGTATATAAACAGATAAAGAAACACATGTCTAAGTGTCCTGACCTTGAACCTGTGTTAACTCAAGTTTTTGCAAAAAATGAAACAAAGCCACAACAAGTAAATGTAGTTAATAATAGTCAAATTGCGGGAATGACGTGTTATAATTACAAACGTCAAGGACACTTGATTTTGGACTGCAGAACGAAATTCTGTTCGATACATAATAGTTTGACTCATTCATATAGTCAGTGCTACTTGCAGAAGACACAACAGAATCCTAGAAATGCACAGTCAATTCCACAGTCAGTTCCATATGGAAATAAAAAGAAAAATCCTCATTTTAACAAGAAGAGACAGCCAAACGTCAATGTAGTTCAGAATCTCAAACAAACAAACAGTTCTTCGAATAACGCTGAGCCTGGGTTGTCAAACCTGACCTCGCAAGGTCAGATTAATTTTCAGAATATGCAGAGCAAAGCAAATACCACATAATTAACTCCAGTGGGGAAGAGAGTGATGTTGGGTCAAGGTCATTCATGTCAACATCAGTAGTATTAAATAATCAATTTAATGTTTTATCAGATCATTGTGAGGTAATAGATTTTCCTATGAAACACACGGCCTAATTAAGTAAATCAGTGCATGATCCTGTAGATTTGCAACGAATTCATACAATTATAAGCCAAAATGAGTTACGACCAACATTATATGCTGTAAATTTAGAACACAGATCATTTACATTATTTTTTTACTCTGGTAGTCCACGTAATATCATGGATTTGAGGACACATAATTTGTTGTTTTCGAAATTTCCGATATAGAAATCCGGAGTGAGACTATCGGGTATAGGAAATAAGGAATTAAATTTATTAGGCGTAACTCATGTTCAGTTCAAGGTCGGTAAGCGCACGTTTGCCGATACATTTGTTGTTGTACAAAACATTGATATGTATCCAGCTGTAATTATAGGATACCCATCTATGGGCAATCAAAACATTATCTTAGCCCCTGCCAAGCACGGAGTGTATATCAAAGGGAAATTCTATAAGTCTTCTAATACCTAAAAATAAGTTTTGGATAAAAAGGAGACGACAAATGTAACCTTAACGTACGTTGAAGAACCAATAACTTGTATCACTAATAAAGAAATAATATACGCGACCCAGCAGACTTCTCGTTCACCCCGTAATATTATCTTGCACGCAATCTATCGAGCCAAACATACCTTCGAATTTAATAGTGCAAGTAAAGAAAACATTACCGGGATCGGAAATATTAATCCTTTCCGACACTTTGAAAACTAACGGATTGTCTGTCACACAAGCTATTTATACAGGACGCTCACATCAACAATGTAATATTGAAGTCTGTAATCATTTAAGTACCACTTTAGTAATTCACAAAAATCAACATATCTTGGATGTAGAAGTTTATAAACATCGTATTCTTACCGTTGCTGAAATCAATCACGCTTAATCAGTTGCGGATGAATCCCTTTTGCAATCTATTAAAAATAAAATCAATAAAGACATTCAAGACGAAGAAATTCAGCAAAAAATTTTTGGACTTTTAACTGAATATCATGATGTTTTTTCCACTACGGAGGGATCCTTAGGAAAAACAGATGTGATCGAGCATCAAATAAGGTTAAAGGACAAGCAGAAAATTATCTATGTACCCTCGTACAGACTACCTCTGAAATTCCAGAATGAAATAAATGATGAAGTAGGTAAAATACTAGAAGAAGGAGTCATTAGGAAATCGAACAACCCTTATAATTTTCCATTAATTGTTGTACCGAAAAAAGATCGAACATGGCGTATCTGCGTAGACATCCGTCGTCTAAACGAGGAGACTATCCCTGATCAATTCCCAGTGTCATGTACTGACGATATTTTGTCTTTGTTAGGTTAGAATAAATATTTTAACAGTTTGGACTTACTTAAAGGCTTTCACCAGATATCATTAGAAGAAGATAGTATCCCATACACAGCCTTCAGCACAGCCATGGGACATTATGAATTTTTACGGATGCCTTTTGGTTTACGTTGTGCTCCCATAACTTTTACAAGAATTATTAACATAGTTTTGGAGACTTGCTAGGGGATATATTGCATGCCTATATTGACGACCTTGTAATCTTTTCCAACTCCTTGGAAGAACATCTACGTAAATTAGAACTAGTACTACAGAGACTAAGACAACGTAACTTAAGGGTAAATATTACAACGTGTGAATTTTTCAAAACAGAATTAGTATATTTTGGTTTTATGGTGTCAAGCCAAGGTCTTAAAGTAGCCCATGATAAGGTGTCGGCTATCCGTAACTTTCCGATACCTACTAATGTCAAGGAAATACAGCAATTTCTGGGTTGTAGTGGATATTACAGGCGTTTTATACGCAATTATTCAATAATAGCCGCTCCCTTAACTGATCTTACGAAGGAGGGCGTAGATTTCATATGGTCTGAGCAGCATCAACAGGTGTTTAATACCTTGAAAGATGAACTGTGTAGTTCTCCTATCTTAAAATTTCCTGACTTCGGTAAGGAATTCTTCATTGCAACAGATGCCTCAGACTTAGGAGTAGGTGGGGTATTGCTTTAGCAATATGATAAACAATTTTTCCTGATAGCTTTTTATTCTCGAAAACTGGGAACTTCCGAAAGTAAGTATGCAGTAATAGACAAGGAAGGGCTAGTTATTGTTAATTCACTAGTGCATTTTAAGTTCATAATATACGGTTATCCCGTTAAGGCTCATACTGATCATAAACCACTAACCGACTTCTTTAAAGGCTTCAACCACATCCCCAAACGAACTCGGTGGCATTTGATCATTCAAGACTTTGGCGCGAGAATCGGGTATTTACCTGGGAAAGCAAATACTATTGCTGATGCATTATCACGCATCCCCGTGTCATCTTGTACGGAGCCTTTAGCTGAATTAATAGATATATCAACTTCCATGCCTATTGTTAAAACAATATCTGAAAAAGAAGATTTGGGCTGGATTGCTGAATTATTACAGACTGAGCAAAGAAAAGATCAGAAACTAGAAAAAATTATAAATGCTTTGAAAGGCAATCATAAGGAAACGGAATATATAAAGTATAAGCAGCAGAATTATATGATCAAAGACAATATTCTGTGTAGGACCGTGACAAGGAAAACCCGCAATACACCACATGTAACTAACGACCAGGTAGTGGTACCAATCTCGCTTATTTCCACTGTCCTGAATTGGTTGCATGCAAATCCATTGCATGGACACCCGGGGTTCTCATTAATGTCACAGAAAGCCAAATCATTGTTTTATTGGCATATGGTGCTTACAGATATAAAAAAAGCACATAGCTAATTGTCGCACATGTCAGGAAAATAAAGGTCATACGAAAACACCTGTCAGCCTAGGGGCTTATCCCGTGCCCAATCAACCCTTTGAAAGAATACATTTAGATTTGTTAACAGGATTTTACGAGTCAGACAGAGGAAATAAGCACCTCTTAGTAATTGTAGATGCTTTAACTTGATATACAGAACTAATAGCGTTTAAAACTAAAACTGCGATTGAATGCGCTAGGAAGTTTTACGAGTGTTACATTTGTAAACATGGAATTTACAAATGATAATCTCAGACTTGGGTGGAGAATTCAATAATCACTTTCTTACCTCATTGTGTGAATTCCTTAGCATAAGAAAAATAAATACCATGATATATCACCCAGAGTCAAATGGGCTAGTGTAAAGAGCAAATAGGAAGGTTTTAATTATATAAAGAGTAACACTAGGGGGATCAGACCACAACTGGGATATTGCAATACCTGCGGTATTGAGTACTCTGAATCATTCATATCATATATCAATTAAAATGTCACCGCACGAAGCATTGTTTGGTACCCCAGTTAGAACGCCTTTCCATGTATACTAAAACTATAAGTATAGATTTTAAATATGGCACTATAGTTGAAAGACAAGAAGACGTTTTTATTACATCAAGTAACGTTGTTGTTGAAGTGCGAATGCAAGCAATTTTTCTCCCAGAGAATGACGTCACTAGCTTGAAAAGCACCATTTCAAGGTTTGCTGTCTCATTAAATGAATTGCATAGAAGACATTTTCCTTTTAATAGAGAGAGTTCGCTTGCAATGACACTAAAAGTTGCAGAGATGCTATCTGAAGACTTGCAAAATAAGACTTACGAGACATATTCTTTGGCTTGTGACCTTTTGATATGGACTGTAGGACACGAAAATCTTGAGAAACATAACCCGTTTATTTTTGCTGCACTAAACATCTTTGGTTCTATTGCAAGTTTAGGTTTAGGAATTTCCAATCGTCTTAAGATTAGTAATCAAAATAAGAAAATTGAGTTCTTGACTAATGAAGATGAATTGATTAAGTCAGAACTAAGGAATCAGTTAGCTTCAATCAATCAAATTATGAGTTTAGTAAATGAACATACTAGTAATATCAATCAGATTATGGAAGTACAGGCTTTGTTGGCAACGTTAACGTATAATGATTCAAAAATAGATCATATACATAACAGAATTGCACATTTCATTGAGAAATCAAAAGATTATGTGGAAGCTATCACGTTAGCGACTAAAGGTGTACTGTCACCCCATTTGGGTTCAATAAAATATTTAAAGTTAATTGTGGAGAACGGACGGGAGAAACTAGGTTATATTCCTTTGTTAGACGCACGTAGGTTAGAATTTCATTACAGTCTAATTACAGTAAGCGTTGAAAATAACACGATTATGATTACAATTCCCTTTGATTCTTCCGATGCCTGGCAATCTTACAGGATATCACCATTTCCGACTTACATGACGAATCACTCAAATCCAGTAATATCCAGTTTGACAGAACACGCATTGATTTCCCCAGACAAGGAAACATATACAGTCATTAAAGACTTAAATCAATTAAC
>NC_090741.1:22971275-22976275 GCF_036898095.1 Palaemon carinicauda
CCATTTTCGTACTATTTTTATGCAAATCCCATAGAAAATTACCCAGTTATATCAAATAGAGGATTTCAAACTTGACCTTTGACCCAATCACTCACAAATCTTAGGATAGCAATTGAATTTTGCACATTTTGACACCATTTTCATTCAAATCGGATAAAGATTGTTCATGATTTGCTAAAAACGGTTTTTTTTTTTCTTTTTATGACCTTGATCTTGATCATGTATATCTATAGATAGACATTTCTATAATGCATACGTTTCCTTAATTTTTTATGCAAATATGATATAAAGAGAAACAATATAGTAAAACGACGTTTTAAACGTTGACCTTTTCCTCTTTCACTCACAAATCATAGAATGGGAAAGTGAATTATGCACATATCGGTATTAGTTTAGTGCATATCGGATAAATATTTGCCTTTGTATAGCAAGAAGACAATTTTGACCTTTCCAGGACCTTGACCTTGATCATGAGGTATATCACAAAATAGACCATTTCATGGAAATTGGTTAATAATTGGCCACAGCAGTGCAAAAAGACTTTTTTTACCTTTCCTCAACCTTGACCTTCGAGGTTATCACTTCCAATTTATTCCATTGTCCTTGGATATGAACAGTGATTCAACCAAACTTCATGATATTCGTTTGAATAGTTTTTGAGTTATGCGAGTCACAATCAAACTAACATCAAACATAAAGAAAGAGATACACGCCTATCAAAATATAAATTTTTGGCGAAGGTAAATAATAACAATAATAATAACAATAATCATAATAATCATTATGATTAAAATATGATTAAAATGAAGGTTTTGCTGATAAACTGAAACTTTTATTGAATATATAGGAACATCTATAAAATAGTAGATGGTGAAAAGTATGTTTACAACGTATAAGTCAACGATTACTATTCATATATATACAGAAGTTATTTACATAAAGTTGCCATAGCTTACATTACTGCTTCTTGGATTCATATTCTTCATCTTTTATCTTACACCATCTTACTATTAGTAAGATGACACATACACACAGGTATTTATTTATATATATATATATATATATATATATATATATATATATATATATATATATATATATATATATATATATATATTTATATATATATATATATATATATATATATATATATATATATATATATACATATACACGTGTGTGTGAGTGTGTGTAAATATATATAAATATATATATATATATATATATATATATATATATATATATATATATATATATATATATATATATATATATATATATATATATAATAATATATATATATATATATATATATATATATATATATATATATATATATATATATATATAATATATATATATATATATATATATATATATATATATATATATATGTATATATATATTTATATATATATATATATATATATATATATATATATTGTATATATATATATATATATATATATATATATATATTAAATGTTATTTTACCAAGAGTAAGATGGTGTAAGATGAAAATGAAGAATATGAGTCCAAAAAGTGGTAATGTAAGCATCACGATAACTGGGAAATGACAGAAAGAATAATCATAGACACTGGAAGTAGTGAGTTTGGTATTTCGAAGAATTATGAAGAATATTGGTAGTATAATAGTTAATTCCCGGGATTTATAAAGAGAAAAGGATTGAAAAGGCATAACAGTTTTAAGCTAAAAGATATTGAGCCTAGTCGTGAATTTATGGAGAAACAGCAAGAAGGTGAGATGGTATTTGAAAGAGAAAGGGGTGAAGCGATGTTGATCAAGCTGGTGGATAGAATAAAGGTACTGCATTTAGAGCTTATGAAATATGAAAGTGATAATGTTCTTACCATTGTTACGGGGGTGCTAAATAGATGGAATGAATAGTTTAGAGAGCAGCTTACGAATTGTGAAAACTAGAGGAGAGACTGGTTGAAGCTCTGAAGATATATAGGGAAGTATTGTCATAAGCGAGATGAAAGTAAGGGATGCTTTGAAGACAATGAAAGAGGGATAGGTGATGGGTCCAGTTGATATTCCTAACAAGGCTGTTTAAAATTATATTGGTGGGGAGGAGCATGACAGAAAAGTGGAAAAGGATTATCCAGATCCCCATCTACAGGAACAAAGTATTAGAAGCAAGACTAAGAGCACGGGTAACTATCAGTGGAGAGCTGTATGTGGTCATCTCAGGTAGGAGGACTTCGGATGACTTAATCGCTTTGTAAATAATAATTGGAAAATATTGAGAACCACAGAAAGAATTACATTGTGCTTCTACACTTAGGGAAAGCTTATGATTAGGTGCCTTTAGAGGAATTGTGGTATCGCATGAGCAGCTCTGAAATGGATGAGAAGTATTAGAGGACCAAGCAGGATATTTATAATAATAATTAAACAGTAGTGAGATGGGTTTTAGGCATGGCAGAATTGTATAATGTTCAGTTGGAATTACACTAGCTGCTGGCTTTAAGCTCTTTCGTGTGTGCAATTATCATGGACAGATTAACCAATGCCATTAAGCACGAGTCTCCAATGTCTATGTTAATATCAAACGATTAATTTTAAATATACAGTATATATGTGTAAATGAGGGAGATGCAATACAATAAGTCGGTTGGTGAAAACATTTTGATGAATTTAAATAGTTAGGATGAACTAAACAAAACCTTAACATTATTAAAGATGTAACCGTGTTAAGGAAGTTGAAGTCAAGCGACTATAGAAAGATAAGAAGCAAAATGTCTTTAGATTTAGGGAAAGAAAGATGAAATTTTTTTAAAGAAAATTAATAAATACTCCTGTAGTAAGAGAAAAGTCTGATTCCATGCTACATGTAGAGATGGAAGCAAGTAACGAAGAAATGAAGAATAATGTTATATAATATAATAGCGATATAAGAAATAGTTTTATCAATATAATTAATCAAACGTAACACTAAGAGAAGTAAAGAGTGCCTTAAATGACATAGGAAGAGGCAAAGCAGATGGCCTAACAGTTGATTTAATGATAGATGGAGGTATTTCATAGTTTTAAAATTCACTGAACTTCACACAAAATGTCAGCAAGAATGCTCTTTACCTATATCTGGAAATAACTTTATAATTATACTAATTCACAAAAAGGGACAAACAAAGGACCGGATAAATTACCGCCCTGTAAATTTACTCCTTGTAATAAATAAGATATTTACAAAGATCATTGCAACGGATGATAGAATCTCGGGAAAGAGAAATCAGATATATACGACTGAAAATTAACAGGAATAAAATTAAGAATATATTCAACGGAAAAGCAAGTTTTAATGTTAATGTTTTATCAAAACGACAGTTCAGTTTTTGCTAGAGATTATTGCAAACGTTAGACATAACAAACTGGTCCTCAAATTCATTCCCAAATTCATCAATATTTATACCGAAAATTAACGAAGTACAACCCCTTAAATCAGTGGTCGGGAAACTGAGGTAAATTACCCCAATAATTTGTTTATGGAAACGATTAATGAATTTGGAAATTGGAGAAAAAGAATATAGAGGAGCCCAGTATCTTCAAAGCTACGCAAATTGAGATCTAACAGTTTATATTGTTTGATATCAGATGCTAGCATTCCTCTAAATAATATTAAACCTTTTGATATTATAAATTATATGTATATGTTCAACATGTTTAATAAGTCTATTACTCTAGTAGTATGTTTTGCATTGTAATTAAAAAGATATGGTTTCTTTAAACCGAATTTGAGAGGTTTATGGCTGATCAAAAATACAAACAGGCAAACTAAGTTTAGACAATCATCTTGACTAGCTCTTCTTGCATATTCAGCTGTTATTTTTGGACATAAAATATGCTGGATGAGGCATTGGAAAGAAGGAAAATCTATCCCAGCTTCGCATGAAAAATAAATAGCATTTGTATCAAAGCTTCAGCATTCAAATCCGAAACTAAATATCAATAAGACTGAAGTCTTTCAAAATCAATCAGGTTTTTTTTTTTATTCACATGAAGGAGTTGGTGACAAAGGATAAGTCACATGACTACCTTTCAGAGCTTGATTCCCATTCTTCATGCTGGGTGGTGAATCCTTTCAAATGTGAACTGGCTGGTTGGCCTAACGACCCTGAAGGGTTGGCACAAAACTTATTGAACTTCGTTCCAACAGTGATATTACCATGGAATTTGAGACCAAGGCTGACCTCCCAAGTTTTTGCCTATCAAAAGCTGAAAAGGCTTGTAATAGTACGGCACAAATGGAAGCCACTAAAAAGGTGCTACCTTCCGAAATAATCTACCTTTGTAAGAAAGGTGATTTGCCCTTGTAAATCTAGAAACATAGTCCAGAAACCGTTTGTATCCTCAAGACAGCATCCAAAGGAGTAACATGAAAAAGAACATGATATTGAATTTGTTTAATCAATGATGAAACTAATATTTCCAAAGGAGGATATGATATTAATAAAATATTCTACTTTTCAATATTTTTCATTGGTTTTATTAGTGTGCCAGAATGGTAAAAAACTGTTCATAATAATAAAGAATTAGAGAAAAGAAATTCCTATCAAAAAAAGAGATGGACCTGTTATAACAACAGAAGATGAAGAAAGACAACGTTGGATAGAAAATTTGAGGGAGGTTATGGATAGGCATTACGAAGAGAATAATTTGACTGATATACCTAAAGATGATGGAGACCTTGATGTGCCCATGAATGATTCTAAAGAGACTGGAGAGAAAGATTGTTGAAAAGCTGAGAGATGAACAAGCAGGATTTAGAAAAGGCAGAAGTTGCCCTGTCCAAATTTTCATTGCGAGACATTGTGTAAAGCAATGCGTAGAATATAGTAATCCAATTTTCATAGTATTTGTGGACTATGAAAAAGCCTTTGATAGTTTGTATTGGCTAATTTTGTGAAGAGTCTGCGTTATTATGGAATTCCACTTAAATATGTGACTTTTACTAGGTTTGTTCATGATGATAGCA
>NC_090741.1:22981275-22986275 GCF_036898095.1 Palaemon carinicauda
AGGTTCAGTTCTTCCCCATCCAGGAACTGAACACGACCTGCCTCTCTCGAGAGGCTACAATCTCACTAACCCTGGCCCCGGACGCGAGTGCAAAAGAGGAAAATAACTTTTTGTGTCAAATCCTTTAACGCACACTCTTCATTGCTCAACAGAGAAGCGAAATGAAGAACTTGTCTAAAGACCATGAAATGGGCTTTGGAGGTGCTGAAGGTCTGAGCCTAGCACAGGCTTTCGGGACTTTATTAAAGATCTCGTTACCTAGGTCGACCTGGAAGGCATATAGAATGGGTCTTGTCAAAGCAGACTTACACGCTGAAATCGTGTTCGCTGCCAACCCTTGACCATGGAGGTGGGGAAAAAGATAAGCAGAAGTCTGTCAAGATCTCCTGCGGAATCTTCGCCTTGACAAAAGGCCACCCATTTTCTCCAAGATGACTCATATTGCCTTCTAGTAGATTTGCATTTATATTCCTCAAGGAAGTCTATACTGGCTTTCGAAATCCCGAAACGCTTTCTCACCGCTAGGGAGAGAAAATCATGAACTGCAGGGTCCGGGTTTTCTGTAATGAAGCGCAGACAGTTGACTTCTGGACTCGCTGGGTCAGAACTGGATCTGGTAGTGGTACAAACTTCAGCTACAGTTCCAATGCCAGGAGGAACCACACGCTGTTCGGCCACTTGTGGGCCACTATTGCCGCTACCCTTTGAAGGATCTCAGTTTGTTGAGGACCCTCAACAGAAGGTTGTGAGGAGGGAACAGATAAATCTTGGACCATCTGTTCCAGTCGAGGGACATCGCGTCCACTGCTTCCGCTAAGGGGTCCTCGTACGGGGCACGTACAGGGGCAACTTCTTGTTGTCTTTCGTCGCAAAGAGGTCTATCTGCAGTTCTGGGACTGATTCAGAATGAAGGAGAATGATCCTGCGTCTAAGGACCATTCCGACTCTATCGGTGTGAACCTGGATAGAGCGTCCGCTGTCACATTGCGGACTCCTTGAAGGTGAACTGCCGACAGGTACCACTTCTACTTTTCCGCCAATCGGAAGACGGCCAACATCACCTGGTTGAGAGGTGGTGACCTCGGTCCTTGTCGATTCAAGTATCTCACAACTACCTCGCTGTCTATTACCACTTTATGTGGAACGAATGACGCACGGAGACTTTCTTTAAGGTAAGGAGCACTGCCCTAGCTTCTAGAAAGTTTTATGAGAAAGGTTTTGAATAGCCTGGATCAAGTCCCCTGGACTTTTTTCCGATGAGAGTGACCTCCCTATCCCTCCTTCGAGGCGTCTGAGTGAATCGTCACCGACGGGGGAGGTGGCTGAAGAAGAACCTGACTTCTTTAGATGTCTGGCTTGGGACCAAGGCCTGAGAAGAGTACTTAGCCGAAGCGGCTGGTCTTCTCAGATCTCTTCACGCGTTTGATGCATAACTTCTCCAAACTCCGATTGCATCCTTTTGCTGTGCTCTTAGCACTGGGTTTGTCACCGAAGCAAACTGGAGAGAGCGCAGTACTCTCTCCTGCTCATGCCTTGATATCCTTTCGGAATCTAGAAGTCTCTTGACAGAACCCGCTATCTCCTTCCTTTCCTTCCCCGGGGTGGAGAAACGGTGTGACAAAAGGTCCCAGTGGATCTTAGCCACTGGAACTTTTGAGATGGAGAAAGTCGAGACTTTTTCTGTTGATCTTGAAGCCTAGGTACTCTAGGAACTGGATCACTTGACTGGAAGCTTGCAAGCATTCTGTCTCGGATGCTGCCCACACCAACCAGTCGTCCAGGTAGGCTACTACCTGAATTCCCTTTAGGCGAAATTGTTTGAGAGCTACGCTCGCAAGCTTCGTAAAAATCCTTGGGGCTATGTTTAGCCCGAATGGCATGGCTCCGAAGGCGTATAGTCTTCGTTGTAGCCTGAACCCTAGGTAGGGGGAGAGTCGATGGCTAATTGGAATGTGCCAGTAGGCGTCTGACAAGTCTATAGAGACGGAATATGCCCTCTTGGGCAGTAAGGTCCTTATGTGTTACAGTGTTAGCATTTTGATTTTGCAATTCACTATGAACATGTTAAGTGGCGACAAGTCCAGAATGACTCTGAGCTTTTCCGAGTCTTTCTTGGGAACACAAAACAGCCTCCCTTAGAAATTGATGGGCTTCACCCTTTTTCTCCAACCGTTCTTGAACGTACTCCTCCATAACGGGGGTGGAGTGTTGGAAAAAACCGAAGGTACGGGGGTGGAGTGCTGTTCCAGCTCCCGCCCAGTCCATTCTTGAGTAGGCTGTGGGCCCAGGGATCGAAGGTCCACCGATCCCGAAATTTCAGAAGTCTCCCTCCTACCGGTATCACCTCACTTGGACTGCCGTCCTGAGGTCTTGCCTTCCTGACCATGACCACCCCTGAATCCCCTTCCCCTTGAGGGGCGTCTAGACGAGCCTCTGGCTGCTCCTCTAGGCTTTGCTCGAAAGGAAGTAGACTGCCCTTCGAACGCGGGGGTGAATGCCGTGGACTGTGTCGACACGGCCTGGGGTACCCACTGAAAGGTGGTCGGGGTTTGTGCCACGATCTGGGGCACTGGGGGCAATGGCAATTGCAGTTGCTGTTGCTGTCTAAGAGGCTTGGCTGGCCGAGACGGTAGCCTAGTCCTCATAGTCTTCCTCTTTGGTTGAGGACCCTCATCCGGGGAAGACTTTCTTTTGATAGCCAGGCCCCACTTCTGGAGAAGGTTTCTATTCTCCAAGGCGGCTTTATCAACAACTTCTTTGACCAAGTCGGTAGGGAAAAAGGTCTTTTCCCCAAATGTTGGAGGAGATTAGTTTCTTTAGCTCGTGCCTCACCGTAGCCGAGGTAAACACGAACTCCCTACAAGCTCTCCTTGCCTTGACGAAGCCATAAAGGTCCTTCGTCACTGTGGCCAGATGAGGCTTGGCCACTACCATGAACATTTCATGGACCTTGGGGTCACTTGCCATCGTCTCGAGAGTAGTCTGAAGAGACATTGAGGCAGTCAGTCTTTCTTTTGTATCGAACTCACTTCGCAAAAGAAAGTCAGACAGCATAGGAAGGTCCTTGCCGAACTGACGTCCGGCATTATCAGCCTCCAACTTTCCCACTGAGAACGTAAGATGGACGTCCTTCCAGTCTTTGTGGTCCATAGGCAGGGCCAGCGACAAGGGTTTACACTTCTCTAGGGAGGGGCAAGACTTGCCGGCCTCGATTGCTTTTAGTACAGCCAGAAACCCTTTCTGTAAAAGGGGGAAGGCTCTAGTAGGCGAGGACACAAAGGAAGGGAGCTTCCTATTCAATGCAGCTACCTTTGAGTTAGAGAAGCCCCTCTCTTTCATCGAGGATGAAAGTAGAGCTTGAGCCTTAGCATGGTCCATCACTATGACCTCCTTCGGCTCTGTCTCCTCCTTTGAAGCTGGTTCCTTCCTCAGCCGGACATAACAGTCCGGATATGATGCCTTGCTGGGCCAGAATTCCACCCTCCAGGGGAACTGAGCCCAGCTTATCCGAGATGACGATCTTTCCAGTCGTCATCGGCATGTGCTCAGCATACCTCCATGGGTTAGCATCTGAGCACAAGGGAAGGTCTTTCACATTGAGCTTTTTCTGGGGCCCATGTGATTCTGCAAGGCACTGCATTCGCAGTTACATTGCAGCCGCCTTCTCCTGATTCTCCTTCTGCATTTGTTGGATCATTCCAACAATAGAAGAGAGGGCCTGTCCCAGCTCTACTGGGAGACCGGCCGATGTAGAGGGGCTTGAACTTCATCCTGGGCTTCTGCCAGGAGGTCTTCCTCCTGACACCCGTCCACATCAGACATCCTGTCATTTAGCTGGATGTCTTGCATCGCGACCGCGACTTCAGCATCCACCTGGATCTGAACTTAGGGGATCTCCTCTTGAGGCTGGGGAATCACTGCATCAGCTGATGCCTTAGGGAAAAGATACGCCCTCATCTTCTCACTTGGAAGATAAGGGCCAGAAGTGTTCTTTTGGAAGCCCCTTACCCAGGTACGAAGCTTCTTCCTAGCTATTTAAATGTCTCATTAATCAGGTTAGTGCACACAGTACATACCTGAGGGTCCCAATACCGGAGATCATCCTTGGAGACAGCGTATGCTGCGTGTCTCCTACAAAACTCATGTCCGCAGAGGTTCTTGCTGCTGACATTGCAGAAAGCACTTCCCCACTTCGGAGTGTCCTTCTGTAAAGAGAAGAAATTTCCATGAGTATCAAGTGAACTATGTATCACTGGATATGCATAGTATAGCATAACAATTCAGAAAGGAAAGACACACACTTGTGTTTCCCTCACAACCCATTGTTGCAGCCTTCCAGATAATAAAATCAAAAATGGTTTATCTCTTCTAGAGTAACCAATGCAAGGTTTCCAGAGGAAACAGGTGGAGCTCACACCTAAGCAATGATTTTTGAAATCCTGGATAATAGACAGGGAAGAACTCAGCTTCCTATCTGAGGGCAACAGCAAAGGGATGTGCAAGAAAACACAATAGTGTTAGAAGATACAGTGCTGTACCAAAACCGTTACTATAGTTTTCTTCTTACTGTATATGCTATACAGAAGAATACTAGTACAGTATAGGGGGATGTGTGCCGGCCTGCCTTTGCCGGCCGGCACACACCACAACTAGCTTTAAAGTATACTACTTAACAGCTATAGGGCGGCAGCACTCTGGTTCAAATACCATAACTACAGGAACAGGAAGGTACAGTAACACCCTAGTATAGTTTTATCGAAAATAAATTCGGAAAAAACCACTTAGGGATAAGCCCAAGGCTTAAACAGAGGGAAAGGGATTGCATACCTTCTCCGAAGAAAAGAAAGCAACCGGGGAGAATGATAAAGTATACTAAGGCTCCATAAGCAATTAGCCTAGGCACCAAGAGAATCGATTACCTAATTCACCGAAAATCACACGCATACAATCTTGGAAATATTCCACACAGTCTAAAATGTATAAAATATAGCCTAAAGCTT
>NC_090741.1:23000300-23002800 GCF_036898095.1 Palaemon carinicauda
CACCTGGTGATCGCTGGGCGAGGGTTCGAGTCCCACTCAAACTCGTTATTTTCTTTACCTCACCATCATTTTCAGCTAAGGATGAATGGTTTTGGGGAGCCAATGGGTGTATCTGTTGAGTCATCAGCAACCATTGCCTGGCCCTCCCTGGTCTTAACTTGGATGATTAGGGGCTTAGGCGCTGATCATATGTTTATATGATCAATCTCTAGGGCGTTGTCCTGCTTGCTAAGGCAATGTCACCATCTCTTGTCTCTGCCATTCATGAGCGGCCTTTAACCCTTTAAGATATTCATGTTATTATTCATGTTAAATTGAAATATTACTACACTAATCATAATGATATAATAGTTTCTCCATAAGAAGTATCACCTGATTGGACTGCGGTTTGTTAGTTATTGCCTGGAAAGGCCTTCCAATCCACAGGTCATTCTGTCTTCTCACCTAGTACAACAATTTTGTCACCACCTGGTGCATTCCGTGGTCTTTGTGAAAACAATTTCACATTATTTAATACATGAATAATCATGAAATAATTTTGCACTAAAAAGATGATCATTATAATGTTAAAAAGCATATTTAATATACTTACCATAACAGACTCTAGTATGTACACATCTGTGCTAATTACTGCATGTCCATCCTTGTAAAACATGCTAAAGACCTTTTGCCATAGCAGCATGAAGTTACTTGGGATATCGTTCACCACGTAGAAGCAAGTATTTTAACCCTGGATAGGTACGGTCCTCGGACACCCCTTTAAGGGTATACTCGGACGCGAACGACCCCGACGCCAAAAAAAATTCTTGAAAAATCAGTTTTTGCAGTAACCTCCTTTTTTCTTTTGCCAAAAAAAACTTCAATGAATGCTTAAAACAACTGTAAAGATAAATACTACTCATCTGCAGAAAAACTATTTATTATAAATATTTTAAAAAATTAAGTAGAAAAAAAAAGACCTGACATAAAAATTCATAAAAAAAAAGTTTATACATATATACACAAATCCTTTTAGGAATTGATTCTTGAATGTTTGGGACACATCTTGATGTATTTTGGATGAAGTCAGACCCATGGAGGTGAAGATCTGAAATGAGAAAAAAAGGGTAACTTTTTTTGGCCAAAAAAAATTTTCCAAATTTCATGAATTTTTTTGGGTACCCAAATGAAATAGGAAGTGGCTAATTTTTTTAGGGAATAAACATATGTTATCCTAAAATAGAAATATGTAAAAAAATCTTCATTATTTTGTAAATTACATTTATATCAGGGGCCATATCTAAAGGTAAATTTTTGAGTACTTGGAAATTTCGTAAAAAAATACATATATTTAATATATAATATGATATTTATGCAGGTAAAAATATACCAAAATATCACAAATTCTATAGGGAACAAGAATATATATAGATAGGGCAGCTTACGCTTCGGATATGTCCACAAAATGGCCGCCAACCACACTGACTCAGACTCCCTAATCTGCCACTTGAAATGTAGGAAGGGTATGTCAATTTCAAGGTGTTATTTACTAATCTAATTATTATTGGATATGCATAAAAATTGTATGGTGGGTTGCTGGATAATTGTCGATTATTTTACGACTATAAAATTAAAATTCTGACCCAAAAAATTTTTTTTGAAGGGAAATAAAATCGAAAAAAAAAAATGTAAAACAATATTTTAGCTAAAAAAATTTGATGATATTCAATCAAAAAAAAAGTAAACAAAATTTTCCGACAAATAAACATCTAGAGGAATCATTACTCTGTGATAGTTCCTTAGTACGTAGTAATTTTGAAAGAATTGGGAAAAAACGAAAAAATGGCAATCACCGGAAAATCGAACACATACCTATATATACGCCATATCTGGCTAAAAAAAAGATAGGCATGGGTAGCCAGATCATCTAGAAACACTTTCCAACACTATAAAAATATAAGTTTTGCGACACTACTTGCCAATTCCTTACGGTAACATGACTAAGCAAAAAAATGCAAAACAAATAAAAAGGGGCACTCGTGGAAAAATGGCCATTCTAATATACGGCATTTCAGAAAAAAAAAATTTCAGCCACGTGCTAGGCAAACCATCAAGGCATATTTTCCGACAAATAAACATATAAATGAAATATTACTCTGTGATAGTTCCTTAGTACGTAGTAATTTTGAAAGAAATGGGAAAAAACGAAAAAATGGCAATCACAGGAAAATCGAACACATACTTATATATACGCCATATCTGGCTAAAAAAAAAATAGGCATGGGTAGCCAGATCATCTAGAAACACTTTCCAACACTATAAAAATATAAGTTTTGCAACACTACTTGCCAATTCCTTACGGTAACATGACTAAGCAAAAAAATGCAAAACAAATAAAAAGGGGCACTCGCGGAAAAATGCCCAACATTCTAATATACGGCATCTCAGATAAAAAAAAAAAGACATGCACGTGTTAGCCCAACCATCAAGGCACACTTTCTAACACATAAACATGAAAAAA
>NC_090741.1:23010300-23017800 GCF_036898095.1 Palaemon carinicauda
GAGGACAACTTTTTTGAAAAGAATGCGACAGGATAAGAAACTCCCTGCTCGTCATTCTGCAACAACACCGCTCCTACACCAGCGTCACTTGCATCCGTGGCAAGAGAAAAAGTAAGGTCAAAATCAGGAGCTCTTAAGACAGGGAAATTAATTAATAATCTTTTTAAATTATCAAAAGCCCTTTGCGTTTCATCCGTCCAGACAAATGCTACCTTCTTTCTTAAGAGATTAGTCAAAGGATCGGCGATGTCAGAAATATTTCTAACAAACCTTCAGTAGTACCCACCCAACCCAAGGAATCTTCTGACATCCCTCCTGCACTTAGGGATTAACATTTTTTCAATACATTCGATATTTGCTTGCTTAGGAGCAACTTTACCAGTACCAGCTTCATGACCCAAATATACGACCCTCGCCTTTGCGAATTCACATTTCTTTAAATTAATTACTAAACCTGCTTTCTTCAAAACCTAAAACAGTGCACTAATACGTTTTAAATGAGTTTCCCAATCATTACTATAAATAACAATATCATCAATATAAACTACACATCCTTCTAAACCATAGACTAAAGTATTCATTAACCTCTGAAAGGTGGCAGCCGCGTTCTTCATACCAAACGGCATCACTTTACATTGAAACAGTCCCTGGGGAGTTACGAAAGCGGACAGGGCCCTTGCCCACTTCGAAAGAGGAACCTGCCAATAACCTTTCAGCAAATTGAATTTACCAATGTACTTGGCCTTACCCATACGATCAATACAATCCTCAATTGGTGGTAATGGGTAACAATCAGACTTAGACAATTCATTCAATTTACGGTAATCAAAACATAACTTGAAATCACCGTCGGGTTTCTTTACCAATACAACAGGTGATGACCAAGGACTTTGACTCGGTTCAATTAGGTCATGTTTTAGCATATAATCAACTTCCTTCGCTACAACCTCATTTTTAAAGGGATTCAACCTGTAAGGCGATTGTTTTACAGGAGTGGCACTACCTACGTCAACGTCATGTTCAGGGACATTAGTCCTTCCCGGTACATCCAAAAATAATTCCTTGTAATTAAATACCAATTTCTTTAAAGACTTTTGTTCTTCATTACTTAAATGAGAAACCATACCAGAAAAATGTTTCAAAGAATTCTTATTATCTGAACGCCATTCACTTCCATTAAAACAATTATCATCAATACTTTCACCCTCTGAAAAAGAAAAAAGTTTATCGTTCCCGGAAACTACAGCATTCCCTATGATTGCCATGGCAATGACTTTCTCCCGTTCTATATAAGCCTTCAACATATTTATGTGACAAAGCTGAAAAGGTTTCCTTTTCTCGGAAGTCTCTACTAAATAATTAACTTCACTAATTTTTTTCAGAATTTTCCAAGGACCTGAAAAAGATGCTTTCAATGGATTTCCAGGAATGGGTAACAAAACCAAAACTTTGTCGCCTACCGCAAAGTCACGTGCTTGAGACCTTCTGTCAAAAAAGTACTTCATTCTTTTTTGGCTACACAATAAATTTTCACTTGCAAATTTCCAACCCTTTGTTAACTTATCACCTAGATTAGACATAATCTAATAAATTGATCTCAGGGACGTCTCCCTCCCAGGAAACTCGAAAAACATCAAGAAGACCTCGAACACAATGGCCAAACACAAGGCTGAAAGGCGAAAAACCTAAAGACTGACTTGGGACAGAACGAAAAGTGAACAACAAATAAGGTAATTCTTTATCCTATTCAGAAACATTAATCAAACAATATTTCTTTACCATAGATTTCAGGGTTTGATGAAATCTCTCCAGAGCTCCCTGACTTTCTGGAGGATATGGAGAAGAGGTCACATGTTTTATATTTAACTCTGCTATTTTATCTCTGAAATACCTGCTAACAAAATTAGAACCACAATCCGATTGAATAATTTTAGGTATCCTAAACCTGGTAAAAAAGCCAATTAGTACATCTACAATTTTAACACTTTTTATCGTACGTAGTGGTATTGCCTCGGGATATCGAGACATCCTATCCATGATAGTCAAAATATATTCATTTCCACAACAAGTTCTTGGTAATGGTCCAACAATATCAATAATGACCTCCGTGAAAGGTTCGGACACCAATGGAATAGGACATAGAGGCGCTTTTGGAATAAGCTGATTAGGTTTACCGACCTTCTGACAAACATCGCAGCTATTGACAAACTTCTTCACGTCCGCCTTCAACTTCGGCCAATAATAATTCGTTAGCAATTTGCCAGAAGTCTTATGAATGCCAAAATGTCCGGCCAAACCACTTTCATGCGCCAATGATATCAACTCATTCCTGTAAACAAATGGAACCATTATCTGTTTCAAAATTCCATAATCAAAGTTATCAGCCTCCATAAGCCTAGTCAACCTATATAAAATATTATTAATTATTTTAAATTTGGAACCGGTTATATCAGTCACCTCACCTGACTCAATAGGAAGATCCCAAAAATCCTTTTTCTGAGCTTTGATAAGCTCTTCAATAGTCCAATTCAGTTTGTCCTTCAAAATCCCAAGATCTACATCTACGCTATCATACGTTCTAAACTACTTAAATCTAGATCAATTATTGACTCTGCAGCGTCAACAACTCTGGCACTAGAACGAGTAACTGCTGCTACTTCACTATCAGGGTTTATCAGTATGGGACAAGTATTATTCTTCAGAGCAACATCATTCCCTATCACAACATCAACATTTTTAACCGGAAATTTATCAACGATGGCCAATTTCAAATTCCCTGCAAAGGAAGGGCAGATTAAATTAAAATTTTCGATGGCATACGATTTTACCGTATCAGGAAAACCAGCCAATAACACAAATTCCCAATTTTTGGTACAAAATTACAAGGTAATGCCTCCCTTAGAATCAAAGACTGAGCTGCACCGGTATCACACAAAATACGCACTCGTCTTTTCTCGGACGAATTGGCGAAAGAGACACTACCGAAAGACAAATATCTGTCAAAACAACCAGGTAGTCATTGATCAGCGGATGTTGTTGGGGTAGGTTCTCTATCTCTCTCATCCACACCCATCACTGGCCTAACATTAACATTTTGCGATTTTCTAAACGCATAACACATGCTCTTTACGTGCCCCTTCTTATTGCAAAAGAAGCACGTCAATGTTTTCAATTTCTCTGGATTATATATCTTAGGTCTATTATTTCTGTTAGGAGAAAAATTAATATTAGTATTGGTATTGCCCTGATCATTAACTCTATAATTATTTCTGGTAAACATCCCTGCATTATTATTATTATTGTTAGAATTATTATTATTGTTAGAATTATTATTCCTACCTACTTTACCCCATCCAGACTTAACAATTTTTGTTACTCCCCCTAACTCACTCTTATGAGACAAATAATACTCATCACTAGCGATGGCTACCTCCTGAATGGTCTCTAGTTTTAACTCTTCGAGGTGAACCTTCAGTTTATCCGGAACACACCTCTTGAACTCCTCCACCAACATTAACTCCTTCAATTTCTCAAAATTTACCACTTCCTTGGACTTGAGCCAATCACTAGCATATTGTTCCTTCGATCTTGCAAATTCAATAAAAGTTTGCTCCCTAATTTTTTCTAAGTTCCTGAAGGGTTGCCTATAGGCTTCAGGTACTAACTCATAGGCCTTCAAGACAATGGCCTTCACACACTCATAGTCTGATGACAGATCCTCCTCCAGAGTTACATACACCCTCTGAGCTCTTCCAATAAATTTACTTTGTATAAGAGTGGTCCAATACTCTTGGGGCCACTCCAACCTTGCTGCAATCCTCTCAAATGATACAAAAAACTCTGCAATATTGTCTTCCTCAAATTTAGGCACAAATATAAGAGCCTGCGCTAAATTAATAGCTGGCGTTACTGACCTATTTGGGGAAGGGGGAGAGGAAGAAGAGGAACCTGAGTTTTTCATGGCAATCTCATGCTGCCTCTCCTTTTCTCTTTCCTCCGCCTTAAACTTTTCTATTTCAAACTTTATCTGCCTCAGAGAAATTTACCTATCAAAAATTTTTACAGACAACAGTGCTTTATCAGGTTTCACTTGTTCCCCACCAGCCTTTACAGTTTTAACACATTCATAAATTTGCAATAGCAATACACCCTTCTTATCGACACATCATATTCCAATTTAAAATGTTCTGCTACAATTTCCAAATCTTCCCTATTCAACTCAGCAAGCCTTTCTTGCCACCCCTCTCCGCTAATGAGTTCTAGTACATTAACCATGATGACCACTATTATTCACACAATACTAAATATACCAAAAAAAAAAAAAAAAAACCACAAGGAGGTGAAAATATGCTGCCTGAAAAACAACCCCAAGAATTTAATTTGCAAAAACACCGGTGAATACTTAGGAACGAAAAGATCCTGTCACGGTCGCCATTTTGTGATGGCTGGCTTGACCACCACACAAAAACATTAAACTTTTATCAAACCGTATTCACTATAGTACTATACTAAGTCCACAAAAGGTGGAATAGTATACAATTTCAATAAGAGTGCAAAGTCAATTCAAGGGGACAAAGAAAATACCACAAAAAAATACTTAATATTAATACATAACTTCCTTCAGAAATAACAACTGAACCTCAACAATACAATAATCAATAATAAACACTCACTCTTAAACTCCCTGTAAAAGAAAACAATTACACAATTAAAGTAAGGTCATCAACGCAAGCATGCTAAAAGGGGAGAGGGTCCAGAAAGGAGGAGGCAAACAAAAAGTAAGAATACCCTAACAAATACAATCTAACTATTCCTAATGAGTTGACGATGGCTGGATTGATTTAATGGCTTTCACAAGCTTCCACAAATGACATCAGCTGGCTGATTATCACAGGTCGTGATCACGATAATTTGATACAGGTATAATTACTATTACCTTGGGACAGAGAGGTCCCCGTGGCTTTTACTGAGCCAAGGGCAGTACACAAAATGTAGGATGAAACGTCCTTGCTGCAGAGAAAGAATATCCAAAACAAGCTCAACAGCTTCACAATGTGGCTCTGCAAAGGCGTGGAATAATATAGATCCAATCGCAAATGTCGTGCCCTACAAGGTTGGAGGCTCAAAAACACACTGAGGAACCCTCCTCCAAAAAGCCCCTCCATACCTCCGTTCATGCAGGAGCGCAACCACGTAACCCACACCACTTGAAAATATAAAACAGCCGTTAGTCCATTATAAACACTAACATAACAACCAGTGAAAAGACAAACTAATAAAGAAAGAAAACAATACGTCTATACTTAACCTTATAACAATACATCTACATTTAACCTTATACATAAAAACTTAAATAATTTAGAAATATATAACAACTGTTACAATATATATATATATATATATATATATATATATATATATATATATATATATATATATATATATATATATATATATATATATATATATATATATATATATAATATATATCATAATATAATATATTATAAAGATGTATGTGATTGACAGGGGACGTTGGGACATGAAGGATGTCAGAGAGGGACAAAAAAAAAGAGGAATGGATAGAGAGAGTAAGAGCAGTGATTAAAGGAGAATGAGAGAGTTGTCCATCATTTCTAAATGTGACTCTTGGGAATTTTTTTTTTTTTTAGATAGAGTTATATCTTATATTATGTTTATGAGAAGAGGGGAGTGGAATTTTGTGCACGGGTAGTTCTTCTTCCGTCCTTAATTATTCAAACCACCCACATTGTACATGCAAGTCAATATGCAGGGCATTTAGGGATAGATAGTACATTAAGGAGAGCACGTGGATAGTTCTTCTGGTTAGGAACTTGTTTGTAACTAGTTCAAAGAACATAAAAACACTGTACCGGAAGCCAGAAAGTGGCCTGTGATTCAAATTAAATTTTATAATGTGCGTGTGGATGTGGTAGGACCATTTCCTAGTGGTTAACACAACATAAGTATATATGTGTATTTGTGGATGCATTTACTCGGTGCAATCATACTTGTGCGATGTTTGATAAATCAGCGAATTCATTAGCCCAGGCGTTGTACTCTTTCATTACCAGGTTAAGCTCCCCGAAAATAAAGGTCTCGAGTTTATAAACTAGGTGGTGAAATCAGTCACGGACTTGATGAAAATTAAACAATTTTCAGTGACCGCAAATAGGCCTTCAGGTAATGGCTTAGTGGAATCACATAATAGGGAAATAGTGCAAATTTTACTTTACCTCCTGACTGATAACCCCCTTCAGCGGCACGCCATGCTACCTAGAGCTGAGCTAGCTTTTAAAATTGCATACAATACTTCGCCTAGGGACACTCCTTTCTTTTTAGTGCATGGACAGGATCCTGTGTTACCATATACGGTCCTGATTAATTCGCAACCCTTACCAAATTATTCAACTGAGCAATACCATGTCTATTTTGTAAATCTCTTATGGAGAGTAATGAACACCACTAAAAGATTTTTGAAATGGTTTAATGAAAAACACAGCTCAAAGTATGAAGGCTTGTTCAAAACCGCACCTGTAAAAGTATTTGTGGGCTATCGTATGTATTTGAAATGATTACAACCTAGGAAACACAAACTAGAGCCAGCGTATTTGGGTCCGTACCGAGTAGATATGGTTAATTCTAACACAGTAGTGATACAAAACATTATTAATGGCGCAGTGTCTGAACATCATCAGGCACACATACATGTATTGCCTGAAGAGGTAGTTTTTAAAAGTGTCATTAAGAGTGTACTCCTAACCTATGCATTTATGACATTCCTCGAGTTGATTAGTAGAATTTTTTTCTTTGCTGTTGTTATTGTTAGAAAAGATCTCATTTCTTCTTATGAAGTGTTTTAAATAAACTTGTTGATAACAATGAGTTCTTATATTGGTGCTTAATTCATACGTGAAGTTTTGTGGTAATTTTGCTGAGTGGAGCAATACATATGGCATACTGCGGAGTAAACCTAAAAACAAAGATAGAGAGGTTGAATAGGTCAGGTGAGATCTGTCCAGCGGATCCTGTATTATTTATGTATTTATATGATTCCTGGTTGCTTGGGACAGGGTGGTACCCGAAGGGCAAGGGGATGCAGGATTAAAGTGCTAGAGAATGTGAATACCTTATACTTAAAGTTATAAGAGAAGGGCGGGAAGACGAGGGATTTTCTCGGGAAAACAGCTAGTGGCACCCGATTGATAGTTACAAGTGCAGGTGTAGTAGAGATTTTAAAAAGGGCGAAAGAGTGGTGGTGAGTTGTGTTGGGAAATTGTGGCGTAAACCCGGACATGTAAAATCAAGGGATGAAGAAATATCAATTCCTACCCCTGTTCCTGCCAAAAATCACGTAATACCCGTAACCAGAGGGAAGTTATAGATGAGGTTGTGTAATACTGATATTATTATGATTTTTTTTTTTTACTTTGGGTATTCTATGTTTTAGTTACAGAGGTCATAACAAGAAATGAGTGA
>NC_090741.1:23025096-23032596 GCF_036898095.1 Palaemon carinicauda
GTGTTTTGATATTTTATAAGCCGGGTTGTAATTTCTCAAGCAACCAGTTCTCACTAAAAAATGGCTATGAGTTTCAGCAACAAATAGTTTTACAAGATGGTGATCTACATATGACAAGTTTCGATGTAGAATCTCTTTTTACAAATGTTCCACTCAATGAAACCATTAATATTATTTTAGATAAGATTTTTTATGACGATCAAATTATTTTTCATGGTTTTAACAGACATTATTTTAAGACTTTTCTTGAGCTTGCTGTGCAAGACTCCATGTTTGTTTTTAATGGCCAACTCTATTTGCAGGTCGATGGAGTTGCCATGGGTTCCCCTTTAGGGCCTTTGTTTGCAAATATTTTTATGTCATCTTTTGAAGAAAATTTTTTAAATAGTTGTCCAGACTCTTGTAAGCCAGTGTATTATAGAAGATATGTTGATGACACCTTTGTGTTATTTAAACAACCATGGCATAGTGAAATGTTTTTAAGCCATATAAATACTCAACACCAAAATATGAAGTTCACTATGGAAAAAGAAAACAACAACTCTCTACCTTTTTTAGACATTAACGTAAGCAGAGACAATGGTGAATTTATAACATCTGTGTATCGGAAAAAGACATACACTGGACTTGCCAACAATTTTTATAGTTCTTGTTTTTTAAATTTTAAACTAAATGCTATATACACACTTGTTTATAGGGCTCTGCGTTATTCCTCGAGTTGGTCACTCTTTCATAAGGATATTTTATTTTTGGTTAATTTTTTCAAGCAAAACTCTTACCCTGAAAATATGGTTTACAAGGTTATTAACAAGCTCCTCTCACAACATTTCTCCACTTTAGTACCATCGTATAATGTTAAAAAGAAAAATATTTTCGATACAATTCCTTACCAATCTGACAACAAGTTTTCCATCAACTTAAACAAATAATAGAAAAAGAGTTCGGCTGCCTTAACATCCAACTAATCCCAATCAATCCACTTAAAATTAATGTATTTTTTGGCTACAAAGACAAACTGCAGACCTTCATGAGGTCCAACATCATTTATAAATTCAAGTGCCCGGGATGTCCCGGTATCTATGTTGGATCTTGCCGAAGGTTGTTGCAGGTGAGATACTGTAGCCATATGGGATACAGCTTCAGAACTGGTCAGAGACTTGGTAACCCAGAATTTTCTAATATAAGGAATCATGCCGCCATTTGCAAAACCCAAGTAAACAAAAAACATTTTTCAATTATTGGTGGGACAAAACATAGCGAATTTTTAACTACCCTTGAATCATTATACATTAAACGCCTCGTTCCTTCTTTAAACTCTAACGCCTCCGCTTCTCCTCTTTTCTTAGCATAACTGAAGTCGTAGATGGGTAACAATTCTTACTCATTCGTTCTTCGCCTTTTCCCATGGATGGCTTGGTGAGCACTGGTTCTCTTATGTTTCAATGTTTTAGTTTTTCACGATTTTCTGTTATAAAATCAATAATGTTTTAATATTCTTTTACTATTTTGTTTTAAATTATTGTATAAATTTTAAGAATTTTATATTTATATCTTTTACAGATTGATAATGAACATTGCAATGTTCGAAACGCTTCCTAAATAAATTATGGCCTTTTTACTGATGTGTTTTGGACCCTGCTGCACACCATATATATAATCTTCACCTGTAATCCCTTATATATATATATATATATATATATATATATATATATATATATATATATATATATATATATATATATATATATATATATTTATATATATATCTATATATATATATATATATATATATATATATATATATATATATATATATATATATATATATATACTGTTTATATACGTATATATATATGTATGTATGTATGTATATATATGTATATATATATATATATATATATATATATATATATATATATATATATATATATATATATATATATATATATATATATATATATATACATACATACATATACCAAAGGCACTTCCCCCATTTTTGGGGGGTAGCCGACAACAACAAAAAACAAAATAAAAAAGGGGACCTCTACTCTCTACATTCCTCCAGCCTAACAAGGGACTCAGCCGAGTTCAGCTGGTACTGCTAGGGTGCCACAGCCCAACCTCCCACATTTCCACCACAGATGAAGCTTCATACTGCTGAGTCCCCTACTGCTGCTACCTCCGCGGTCATCTAAGGCAGTGGTTCTCAAACTTTTCAGCCCGCGACCCCCCAAACGATATTGCTAGAGGCATGTGACCCTCGCCTTTCCCCGAAGTGCTTCTGACACACACACACACACACACACACACACACACACACACAGTACATGCCTATGCCCCGAATCATAAGAACATAATAACAACAAACATGATAAGATAAATGCAAAAAAATATACGCATTATAGAGTTAACTAATTTATTACTTGTAGAAAAAATCACAATCTTTAAAGACAAAATAGGCAAAGCAATACAGTCTATTTAAATTTATAGAATTAATGTTAAATCCGTACAGGCACTCACACTTTGCTAACTGCTTCAAGAGAAAAAAATAAGTATGAAATTAGAATTATACCTTTGTTGAAGAAAGCTACTGCAGATAGCATAAATTATGTCAGTGTTTGTAAACTTTAGCACACTAAAGAAAAAATTACTGGTATCTTTATACCAAAATTTAGATATTCAGGCTGGGCTTAAAATGATTAACAAAATAATTATTGCGTTTGACTTGGGTGCTGATATTACAAATTTGCTGAAACCTAAAATCAGCTAATGATCTATAATTCTCATATGAGACAGTATACCCACACAAACATCCAGTAGACTCAAAGCTATTTCATACCCTTTTGGTTTCAAAATCAATATTTTGGAAAATTTTGGAAATTATGTCTGAGATAATATTTTTTTTTCTTTTTTTTTTTGGCTTTAGAAGAACTGTATGAATTTCTTGTGAAATAATTACTTATTTAGTAACTGTTAAAATAAAAGTACAATATTCATGGAAGTTTAATGACAATGATCAATATTTAGGCCCAACTATGGGGCTCCACTAGCAGTGATTAGTTAATTATATCCCTATTCCACAGTGAAAACAGTATTTACACAGGCCTAAGTTTATCATGAATAACTAACATCAATTAGTGAGATACATGGGCCTGCTTTTTTGAGCACAGTAACTCCATCCTGGGTTTGATACCAGAGATGGCAACTCGGAGATCATCCTCCACCCTGAGTCTTGATCGGTATTTGTTTTTTATATAAGTCAGTGCCGAAAAAGTCTTTTCACATAAATAGGTTGATCCAAAAGGAAGTAATACATCCATTGCTGCCATGGATAATCGTGGATATTCCCTTGCAATTGAAATCCAGAACTCATCCAGTGTGGTTGAGCCAAACGATGCCTGTAAAGTCCGATCACTGGAGAGCTCCAGCAGCTCATCCTCCATGTCGGATGATAAGTGATCCCCTGTAGCAGTGAATGGTTGCCGTATCCAGTCATATTGTTGTGGGGTTGTCTCTTTTGGGAAGTATTTCTTGAAGTGGTCCACAAGACCTTGTAGGTGAGTCGTGATCATTACCTTCACGTTATCGACGCTTAATTCATTCTCCGCCATAAATTCTTCCACCTCAGGAAACATTTCAACACTGCCCCCATCAACTCGCACAGCCCATCGTTCCAGCTTCCTTGTAAATGCATCAATTTTGTCAGAAAGAATCAAGATGTTCGTGTTTGGGCCTTGTAGTGATAAATTCAGCAGATTAAGTCTTTCGAATATACAAGACAAATATGCTAGACTTGCTAACCAGTCAGGGTCAGTCAGATAGTCAGCAAGTTGGGACTCAGATTTGATCAGGAACAGGCGCACCTCATCTCGTAGTTCGTACAAGCGGCTGAGAACTTTGCCTCGGGACAGCCACCTGACTTCTGTGTGGAACAACAGTGCTTCATGCTCCGAGCCCATCTCATTGCAGAGTGTGGAGAACAGCCTGGCATTTATGGGACGTGTTTTGATGTAATTTACTATTTTAATCGCAGTTTGAAGAACACTGCTTAACTCTGGATTGAGTGCTTTGCTAGCAAGAGCTTCCCTGTGAATAATACAATGTGTAAAATTTATGTGAGGTGCCACTTGTAAAACTTTTGCTTTAAGTCCTTTCCTCTTACCCAACATTGCCCCAGCACCGTCTGTGCACACACCAACACACTGGTCCCAAGACAAGCCCTCCTTTTGTATTTTGGTGTCTAGCTTTGTGAAAATGTCACTACCTGTACAGGTCCCCTCTAGTACAGTGCAAAAAAGCATGTCTTCTTGAAGTTTTCCACCAAAACTGTATCTAATGAATGCAAGTAATTGTGCAGAATTTGATATGTCTGTCGACTCATCTAGCTGCAAATCATACTTCTTTCCCTTAACCCTCTCAATCAGCTGACACTTAATGTCATTTGAAATGTCATTAATTCGTCGAGTAATGGTGTCGTTAGACAGCGGGACTGTTTCCAGCTCACGGGCCATCTTATTACCATGCATAATCCGACTCATAGTCACTGCACCAGGTTTCATGAGGGTTTCCCCAATGGTATGTGGCTGCTTGGACTGTGCAGTTAGGTATGCTACCTCAAATGATGCCATCTGAGCTTTGGCAGAGGTGGTGGTTTTCTGAGCTAGCACTTGTTTTTGACCCTGCAACTCTCCCTCTTTTCGACGGAAAAATTCTATTGGTTTATCAGCATGAGAAGGATGCTTGCTTTGCAAATGCCTTTTCCTTTTCACAGGCTTTAAGCTTTCATTTGCAAGTACTTCTGAGCACATAACACATTGGGGGTACTGCATCTTATCAATGGTAAAACTAGTGAATCCGAATTTTATAAATTCTGCTTGATATTTCCGAAGTTTGGGTTTGGATGATTGGTCATACTGGGAGGTCTTACCCTTACGTTTGTCTTGCCTTTTATCTATATTTGAAGTAGAACTGGTAGATGGTAGTTCGGAAGGAATCTCATCAGTTGTTTCTGAGACACTGTTGCCAGTATCTGATGTTCCTTCCTTGTTTGCAGTCCTACGAATTATCCATCGCTCCATGTTGCTTAATATGTATATAACTTGCTATCAAAAATTGTCCCTAAACACACACGAGGCAGCTGTGACTGAGGAAAGACTCACCGTTGACTAACTCGACTCATGTGCCGTCTTGGACTGCTGATAGTAAATGCCATATTGATAATCAGATAGATAAAATATCAATTAATTGTTATTTAAATACCAGATAAATTTGAAAGTATGTATACTGACATTTAGTTTTAAGCATCACGTAATCTGAGACCCTGAGTATCAAGCAAAAGTCAAAATTTTACTGTAAATTGGTGATGCATTGTTATTAAGCATCTGGCAACTGGTCACGCTCATTCACTGTGCGCCAACGGAGCTCAGGACTGGAAAACGGACAGGTACTGAACGTGTACGAGTGTAAATTGACAGTGAGATGGGGAGGTGACATCTCGGTTTTGTACGATGTTTCTAGGAAATGTAGGTAAAATATTGGAACTATTGCAAGTACATTGTATAATAAAATGTAATGTGTGGAAAAAAATTATGAATAATAGTTTAACACTATCAGTGGCTAGATATATAAATATATTATATTTATTGTTTTTTTTTATTTGCTTATCAACTAATCAGTTACTGATTTCATCAGTTGATTTATTTATTCATTAACTAATCTATTTATCAATCAATCAGTTTATTTACTTATCCATTAATTTTTTACATTTTATATATTCATTTAATTACTTATTTTTTCATTCATTTTTGTTTGCATTTATCTATAAATGTGTTAATTCATTTATTTATCTATTTAACTATTCAGCTATTTACTTATTTTCCCTTTTGTATATCTTAAATTTATTCGTTTATTATTTCATAATTACTATTGTATTTCTTTATATGTTTAGTTTGTTTTATTTAAATATTATGTATTCATTTACCCATACATGAAAGTCCATCAGCTTTAATAATTTTGCTTCGTTTTTTATAGTTAACAGACTCGTTTGCTTAAAGGGGAAAAATAAAATGACAAAATATGAGTAAGTTACGGCAAAACTAGTATGCTATTAGCGAGGGAATATCCTACTCGTATGAGAATCACGCGGACTGACGGATATACACCCTTGCTCAGAACTGTCAAAAATAGCAAAAAAAAGACGTTTATGTTTGATAAATCATACCTTCCAAAACTAATAATGCTAGCTTAAAATCAATGACACTACTGCATAGAAACTTAGTCCCAGCGCAGCAGTGGGGGAATCACTAGTGTGTAGTATTTAGTTTAGTTTTTGCAAAGGCCCATGGTGTTACTATTGTCCCACCCGGCTCTCTTTTCAGTGTTATTCTTAAAGATGCGTAACAATTCGTAACTAGTTACGGTAAATGACAAAATATAAGGTGTATATATGTATATGTATATATATATATATATATATATATATATATATATATATATATATATATATATATATATATATATATATATATATATATATATGTATATATATATATATATATATATATATATATATATATATATATATATATATATATATATACATATATATATATATATATATATATATATATATATATATATATATATATATATATATATATATATATATATATATATATATATATTTGTTGTACTAAAATATAAACATTTGGTTTATTATTGATTTGAAATATTTTAGCAGAATTATTATGATTTAGCCTTAAAACTAAAGTTGACCATAATACTATTTTTTGCTTACTTATATTTATATTTTCTTAACATCATCTCGCGACCCCCCCAAAAGCATTTGGCGACCCCCAGGGGGGTCACGACCCCCAGTTTGAGAACCACTGATCTAAGGCACCGGAGGAAGCAGCAGGGCCTACCGGAACTGCGTCACAATCGCTCGCCATTCATTCCTATTTCTAGCACGCTCTCTTGCCTCTCTCACATCTATCCTCCTATCACCCAGAGCTTTCTTCACACCATCCATCCACCCAAACCTTGGCCTTCCTCTTGTACTTCTCCCATCAACTCTTGCATTCATCACCTTCTTTAGCAGACAGCCATTTTCCATTCTCTCAACATGGCCAAACCAACTCAACACATTCATATCCACTCTAGCCGCTAACTCATTTCTTACACCCGTTCTCACCCTCACCACTTCGTTCCTAACCCTATCTACTCGAGATACACCAGCCATACTCCTCAGACACTTCATCTCAAACACATTCAATTTCTGTCTCTCCATCACTTTCATTCCCCACAACTCCGATCCATACATCACAGTTGGTACAATCACTTTCTCATATAGAACTCTCTTTACATTCATGCCCAACCCTCTATTTTTTACTACTCCCTTAACTGCCCCCAACACTTTGCAACAATCATTCACTCTCTGACGTACATCTGCTTCCACTCCACCATTTGCTGCAACAACAGACACCAAGTACTTAAACT
>NC_090741.1:23042596-23047596 GCF_036898095.1 Palaemon carinicauda
TAAACAGATAAAGAAACACATGTCCAAGTATCCAGATCTCGATCCCGTGTTAACTCAAGTTTTTGCAAAGAATGAAACAAAGCCACAAACAGCGAACGTAGTTAATAGTCAAGTAGCGAGAATGACGTGTTATAATTTCAAACGTCAAGGTCACTTGATCGCGGACTGCAGAACGAAATTCTGCTCGATTCATAACAGTTCTACTCATTCATACAATCAATTTTACTCGCGTAAGACACAACAGAATCCCAGAAATACACAGTCAATTCCACAGTCAGTTCCATATGGAAATAAAAAGAAAAATCCTTATTTTAACAATAAGAAGAAATAACCAAATGTCAATGCAGTTCAGAGTCCAAAGCAAACAAACACTTCTTCGAATATCGCTGAGTCTGGGTCGTCAAACCAGACCTCCCAAGGTCAGACTAATCTTCAGAATGTGCAGAGCAAAGCAAATACCACATAGTTAACTCCAGATGGGAGGAGAGTGATGTTGGGTCAAGGTCATTCATGTCAACATCAATAGTATTGAATAATCAATTTAATGTTTTATCAGATAATTGTGAGACAATAGATTTTCCTATGAAACACACGGCCGAATTAAGTAAAACAGTGCATGCTCCTGTAGATTTGCAACGAATTCATACAATAATAAGCCAAAATGAGTTACGACCAACCTTATATGCTGTAAATTTAGAACACAAATCCTTTACGTTATTTTTTGACTCTGGTAGTCCACGTAATATCATGGATTTGAAGACACATCATTGGTTGTTTTCGAACTTTCCGATTGAAAAATCCGGAGTTAGACTCTCGGGTATAGGAAATAATGAATTAAATGTAATAGGCATAACTCATGTTCAGTTCAAAGTCGGTAAACGTACGTTTGCTGATACATTTGTTGTTGTACAAAACATTGATATGTATCCAGCTGTAATTATAGGATACCCATCTATGGGAAATCAAAACATTATCTTAGCCCCTGCCAAGCACGGCGTGTATATCAAAGGGAAATTCTATAAGTCTTCTGATACCTTAAAATCAGTTTTGGTTAAAAAGGAGACGACAAATGTAACCGTAACGTACGTTGAAGAACCAATAACTTGTCTCACTGATAAAGAAATAATATACGCGACCCAGCAGAATTCTCGTTCACCCGTAATATCATCTTGCACGCAATCTATCGAACAAAACGTACCTTCGAATTTAATAGTGCAAATAAAGAAAACATTATCGGGATCTGAAATATTAATCCTTTCCGACACTTTGAAAACTAACGGATTGTCTGTCACACAAGCTATTTATACAGTAGGCTCACATCAACAATGTAATATTGAAGTCTGTAATCATTTAAATAACACTTTAGTAATTCACAAAAATCAACATATCTTGGATGTAGAAGTTTATAAACATCGTATTCTTACCGTTGCTGAGATCAATCACTCTCAATCAGTTGCGGATGAATCCCTTTTGCGGTCTATTAAAAATAAAATCAATAAAGACATTCAAGACGAAGAAATTCAGCAGAAAATTTTTGGACTTTTAACTAAATATCATGATGTTTTTTCCACTACGGATGGATCCTTAGGAAAATCAGATGTGATCGAGCATCAAATAAGGTTAAAGGACAAGCAGAAAATTTTCTATGTACCCTCGTACAGACTCCCTATGAAATTCCAGAATGAAATAAATGATGAAGTAGGTAAAATGCTAGAAGAAGGAGTCATTAGGAAATCAAACAGCCCTTATAATTTTCCATTAATAGTTGTACAGAAAAAAGATCGAACATGGCGTATCTGCGTCGACTTCCGTCGTCTAAACGAGGAGACGATCCCTGATCGATTCCCAGTGCCATGTACTGACGATATTTTGTCTTTGTTAGGTCAGAATAAATATTTTACCAGTTTGGACTTACTTGAAGGCTTTCACCAGATATCATTAGAAGAAGATAGTATCCCATACACAGCCTTCAGCACAGCCAGGGGACATTATGAATTTTTACGGATGCCTTTTGGTTTACGTTGTGCTCCTATAACATTTACAAGAATGATTAACATAGTGTTTGGACACTTGTTAGGGGATATATTGCATGCCTATATGAATGATCTTGTAATCTTTTCCAACACCTTAGAAGAACATCTACGTAAGTTAGAACTAGTACTACAGAGATTAAGACAACATAACTTAAGGGTAAAGATTAGTAAGTGTGAATTTTTCAAAACAGAATTAATATATTTGGGTTTCATGGTGTCAAGCCAAGGTCTTAAAGTAGTCCATGATAAAGTGTCGGCTATACATAATTTTCCCATACCTACTAATGTCAAGGGAATACAGCAAATTCTGGGTTGTAGTGGATATTACAGGCGTTTTATACGCAACTATTCAATAATAGCCACTCCTATAACTAATCTTACGAAGAAGGGCGTAGATTTCATATGGTCTGAGCAACATCAACAGGCGTTTAATACCTTGAAAGATGAACTGTGTAGTTCTCCTAGCTCAAAATTTCCTGACTTCGGTAAGGAATTCTTCATTGCAACAGACGCCTCAGACTTAGGAGTAGGAGGGGTATTGCTTCAGCAATATGATAAACAATTTTTCCCGATAGCTTTCTATTCTCGAAAATTGAGAACTTCCGAAAGTAAGTATGCAGTAATAGACAAGGAAGGGCTAGCTACTGTTAATTCACTAGTGCATTTTAAGTTCATAATTTACGGTTATCCCGTTAAGGTTCTTACTGACCATAAACTACTAACAGAGTTCTTTAAAGGCTTCAACCACAGCCCTAAACGAACTCGGTGGCATTTGATCATTCAAGATTTTGGCGCAAGAATTGGGTATTTACCTGGGAAAGCAAATATCATTGCGGATGCATTTTCAAGCAACCCCGTGTCATCTTGTACGGAGCCTTTAGCTAAATTAATAGATATATCAACATCCATGCCTATTGTTAAAACGATATCTGAACAAGAAGATTTGGGCTGGAGCGCTGAATTGTTACAGACTGAGCGAAGAAAAGATGAGAAAATAGAAACAATTATAAATGCTTTGAAAGGCAATCATAAGGAAAAGGGATATATAAAGTATAAGCAGCAGAATTATATAATCAAAGATAATAACCCGCAATACACCACATGTAACTAACGACCAGGTAGTAGTACCAATCTCACTTATATCCACTGTCCTGAATTGGTTGCATGCAAATCCATTACATGGACACCCTGGGTTTTCATTAATGTCACAGTAAGCCAAATCATTGTTTTATTGGCATATGATGCTTACAGATATAAAAAAACACATAGCTAATTGTCGCACATGTCAGGAAAACAAAGGGCATACGAAAACACCTGTCAGCCTAGGGGCTTATCCTGTGCCATATCAACCCTTTGAAAGAATACATTTAGATTTGTTAACAGGATTTTACGATTCAGACAGAGGAAATAAGCACCCCTTAGTAATTATAGATGCTTTAACTCGATATACAGAACTAATAGCTCTTAAAACTAAAACTGCGATTGAATGCGCTAGGAAGTTTTACGAGTGTTACATTTGTAATCTCAGACTCTGGTGGTGAATTTAATAATCACTTTCTTACCTCATTGTGTGAATTCCTCAGCATAAAGAAAATAAATACCATGATATATCACCCAGAGTCAAATGGGCTAGTGGAAAGAGCAAATAGGAAGATTTTAAATATATTAAGAGTAACACTAGGGGGATCAGACCCCAACTGGGATATTGCAATACCGGCGGCACTGAGTACTCTGAATCATTCATATCATATATCAATTAAAATGTCACCGCATGAAGCATTGTATGGTACCCTAGTTAGAACGCCTTTCCATGTATCAACGCCTACAACTAATCTATCAAATCCTTTAAAAGAATGTATAAATGCAAGTATAAGTCGATATGATATCCTTCGAAAGAATTTAGAAGAATCACAAATCATAATGAAAAGGAATCATGATAAAATAGCGAAGCCAACTAAAACATATACCGTGGGGGATAACGGTTATATAAAAATCAATGTGCGTAAAGGACTCAATTATAAACTAACACCTAAGTTTGAAGGCCCATTTAACATTTTGGAAACATTAACGGCCAATAGGTTTAGAGTTCAAAACGTATCCCAACCCACGGATGAGAGAATAGTACCATTGGCTCACATAAGAAAAAAAAAAAAAAAAAAAAAAGAAGAGAGGGAAAGAAGTGAGGGAATTTTTTTTTTTTATTTTATGTGATTAAAAGTTTTCTTCTTAATACAGGTGTAATTACATATAATTTTCTTGTTACAAGTTTCCAAGATGAATTTTTTGTTGTTGGGAGTAATATTGTTCGCTCAGTCATTTTTCTCGTGTGGGATGAGCTCTAAAACTAAAAGTATAAATTTTAAATATGGCACTATAGTTGAAAAACAAGAAGACGTTTTTATTACATCGAGCAACGTAGTTCTAGAAGTGAATATGCAAGCAATTTTTCTTCAAGAGAATGATGTCACTAGCTTAAGAACCGCCATTTCAAGGTTTTCTGCCTCATTGGATGAGTTGCATAGAAGACATTTTCATTTGACTACAGAGTTTGCTTGGATCAACATTAAAAGTTGCAGAGATGCTATCTGATGACTTGAAAAATAAGACTTACGAGACAGGATCTTTGGCTTATGACCTTATGATGTGGACTGTAGTACACGAACATAAAGAAAGACGAAATCCGTTTATTTATGCTGCATTAAACATCTTTGGGTCTATTGCAAGTTTAGGTTTAGGAATTTCCAATCGTCTTAAAATTAGTAATCAAAATAAGAAAATTGAGTTCTTGACTCATGAAGATGAATTGATTATGTCAGAACTAAGGAATCAGTTAGCTTCAATCAATCAAATTATGGATTTAGTAAATGAACATTCAAATAATATCATTCAGATTATGGAAGTACAGGATTTGTTAGCAACGTTAACGTATTATGATTCAAAGATAGATCACATACATAACAGAATTGC
>NC_090741.1:23055096-23060096 GCF_036898095.1 Palaemon carinicauda
GTTGCAAAGGAAAAAAAATTGGCAGAGATGACCAACGGGTCACCATTCACCCTTTCAGCTTCCGAGACGTCCAAGGCACCCTCAGGAGTGGTCCTTATTCCCAGGAGGACCCAGAAAAGCTGAGTAAACCAGTTGGAGTCCTTGCAGCGGGAAATCAAAGCTACTTTGAGGGTGCGATGAAAACATTCAACCATTCCATTTTCAGCGGGGTTGTAGGCAGTTGTCTGATGTTTGGTGATGCCCAGGAGATTTGCTAATGATATCCACAATTAAGAGGTGAATGTGGTACCCCTGTCAGAAGTAAAATGCTCAGGGATACCAAATCTTGCTATCCATCCTGAGAGTAAGGTAGATGTACATGAGGCGGATGTTGTAGTTTCTAGGGGAAGGGCTTCAGGCCAACGAGTTGATTACGGTAAACTGGTAACGATGACAGTAAACAGGTAACGATGTCCTTGTGATGGTGGTACTTGGCCTACAACGTCAACGTGAATGTGGGCGAAACGACGCTGAAGTTAAGGAAAGGTGCCCAACTCTTACTTCGTGTGTCGATGTACTTTGGAAGTTTGGCAAGAAGTAAAGGCACGGACCCAATCCTTAGCATCCTTATTAATGCCGTGCCAAATGAACTTCATCTTCATCAGCTGTGCAGTAGAACGGCGCAAGGGATGTGAATGGCCATGAATGAAATCAAACACCTGTCGGTGCATGGGAGCAGAAATCCACGGTTGCGGTCTACCAGTACTGACGTCACAGAGGAGGGTGGTGTTGAAGTCATCGAAGGTGACATCTTCCCGAAGGAGGGATTTGCAGGATGTCCTACTTGCTTGATACTCTAGATCCTGTCGTGTGGCTTCAGCCAACGCCTTATAATCCCATCACAGTTGAACGGCGGCCAACGTGTTTCTTGACAGGGTATCGGCAACGGAATTCATTTTCCCAGGGATGTGTTGAAGGGTGCAATTGTATTCAGACACGACGGAGAGATGTCAGCATTGACGGGCGGACCAGTTGTCAGACTGTCAAGTGAAGGCGTGCATCAGAGCATGTGGGCTGTGCAAATGACAAAGGGCGTACCTTCTAAGAAATGACGAAAGTGACGGACAGCCAAGTGCACTGCCAGCAAGTGATCGAAGGTAGAGTAACCCTATTATGCCTTGGATAGTTTTCTGCTGATGAAAGCCAATGGCTGGGGAGCGCCGTTGACCACCTGTTCGAATTCTGCACCAATAGTGACGTCGCTGACATTTGTGGAGAGAAGGAGAGAGACATGTGGCACCGGAAAAGTTAGAGCAGCAGCAGTTGATAGGGCATTCTTTGTGTTGCATAAGGCCGTTTCTTAAAGGGGACCCCACTATAGGTCTTTTGGCTTGCCTTGAGTGAGGCGTACAAGGGAGCAAGTGTGACGGCAATGGCTAGCCGAAAATGGTGATAATAGTTGATCCTGCCCAAGAATTCCTGCAGTGCTTCGACAGTCGAGGGTGTGGGGAAGTTCTGAACGGCTGGTACCTTCTCAGGGAGGGGATAGACTTCTTCACGAGTGATGCGGTGCCCTAAGAACGACACTTCGTTGGCGCCAAAGGTTCACTTGTCGTACCAAATTACAAAGCTGTTTTGTTGTAGGCGGTCGAGCACGATGCGCAGGTGACGGAGGTGTTCCTCTTTTGAGGAAGAGAACATAAGTATGTCATCCACGTAACATACACAGACGGGAAGGTCCCCTAATATGCCATCCATGACACATTGAAAAGTGGCCCCAGCATTACGAAGGCCAAAACAGAAGTGATTGAAGGAGTATGTACCAAAGGGAGTAGTGATGGCGGTCTTGGGATATCTTCTGAGTTCATAGGCACTTGATAATACTTCTTCAGGAGGTCGAGGGTGTACAAAACCTTCGCTTTGTGCTGGTAGGAGGTCTTATCAGCTATGTTTGGGAGGGGTAGTGATTCGGTTCTGTTTGCATGTTCAGGCACCTGTAATCCCCACACAGATGGAGAGAGCCGTCTTTCTTCAGGACGATGTGTAAAGGTGACGACCATGGGCTTGAGGCCTTTTGGCAAAGGCCCATTTCTTCCATTTAGATTAACGTCTGTTTGGCTGCTGCCAATCGATTCGGTGCCAGATGTTTGTATTTTCCGAAGACTGGGGGTCCCGTCGTCTTGATATGGTGATAAACACCGTGTTTGGCAGGAGTCGTGGGCGTTTGGTGAAGTTCTGGACGGAAAACATCCAGGTACGACGTGAGGAGGTGGGCGTAGGCATATGTGTGTGCGCTGATGTGGGGAGCGAAGTTGAAGGGGGTGGGTTGAGGAGGTGTCGAAAAGTATGAGTCTGCGTTGACCAATCGTTGGTGGGCGATATCAACCAGAAGGTGGAAATGAGAGAGGAAATCCGCACCGAGGATTGGCACTGTGACGTCTGTAGCGAGAAATATTCACTTAAATTTGCCGTTTCCAAACGATATTATGAGGCGCTCGTAACAGTAGGTGGGTATTGCAAATCCATGGCAGCTACCAGGTGGACGCCGGCAGACTTAGACAGACTACATTGTGTCCTGAAGAGTTCCCTTGGCAAAAGATAACGACAAGCACCCATGTCTACCAGAAATAGATAGCCCGTTGGCTTTGGTCATCAATTCCGTTATGGGTAAACTATCTACATCAAATATGGCCACGCGTACAGATTTGGGTAAACGGTGTACCCAAAGGGCACGATGTAGGTTCACCTCACGAGGAGAGCCGTCTGCGACAGGTTGCAGGCGAGCGATACTGGTCCTTTCCTTGAGGGCGAGCGAAGCCCTTTGGTCCCTCGATGCTTGTTGAGAGAGCTGAAAAAGCTTTGCTATATGGGCGGCTACCGACGGCGAATACTGCTGCAGAAGGTATGTTTTGATGGTGACATACACTATTGGGGTGTCTCCTTGTTCACAAACACAGTCAGAGATTTTCGGGATGGTGTCCTCGGGTATTGCCGCGAGATCATAATCTGCTTTGGTGGTTGAGCGAGTCACGCGCTTGATGCGGAACTGGACATATGTGCGCTGAAACCAAGCAAACGTAGGATGTGTCTTAAAAGTGGGATGAAAGCAACTAAGTACTTTATTGTAGACACAGCGAGTATATATACACACAAGGTCCCGGCAAGAAGGTCACAAAATACAACATGCTATTTCTTGTCTGACTGGCAACCGGTCTGTTAATAGTTAATAATGAGAAACCAGACAGGTTCATGGAAGTTGGTGTCAGTGAGAGGGGAGAGCGAAGATACATAGGATACTATATACAAATAAAGAGAAATGTCGTTACTATGTACGATCGTGAGACACACAGGTTATACAGTTGCCTTACAAGGAAGGATAGTATGCCTCCAATTTTCTACACTGGCAACCTTATGCTGCTAGAGCCATACCCCCCTTCCCCCGCTACAAGAATGCTCTACTAGAATATTCTAGACGAATTAAATCAATATATATAGCCCACAGGAATGCATAAGTAGCAAAAGAGATCCAGCTTATTCCTTTGAAAAAGCCAAAGTTTGCCTGCCCTCTCTCCTTTCATGTGTGTGTCCTCTCAAAGGTGAATAAGAGATTTTTACCTAACGTCTATTGTGTATAGTGTTGTTCAAATGTTTAAGAAATTATTGGATGGTAATTCAAGTCTAGTGTGTTACTGTTAGTACTTTTTAGCATAAATTATGTAACTGGCTCTGTGAGAGTTAGGTTGAACAGTTAAGTGCATTAAACTTTTGCTTAACCGTCGTGTAACCTTGTGTGAACCAAAAGACGTTAGTGTAAAAATCTCGTATATGTAAATTGCTTCATAGTTTATTTATTAGAGTGCTAAAGTTGTAACTCTTTTCATTAATTAGAAAAATTCATTATCTTTATACTGTATATTAATTTCCAGTGAAAAAAAGTGACTGTATGAATTTTCAAAAGTATCTTTCTTGTGTCGTAGTCTAAAGTTTAGTTCAGATTTAATATTTTGAGTGATTTATTTTTTTTGTTAATTCATGTGAATTTCTGTCAACTTTATGTTGAATATACTTATTCTTTTAAAGTGTGTATTATTTAAATCCCAATATTTTTTTCTCAGCGTAACATATGAGAGATTGGAATATTCAGTGTTCTTATATACTGTCGTCTGGGAGGTCCGTAATATTCACATAGTTTGGGTATTTTTTCAAGTATAACAGATGTATGTAAAAATAAGTAGGTGAGTTTGAAACTTGGGAGTTTACGAAGTTTGCTGGCAATAATTTATTTATATATATATATATATATATATATATATATATATATATATATATATATATATATATATATATATATATATATATATATCTATATATATAATATATGTATATATATATATATATATATGTATATATATAAATATATATATATATATATATATATATATATATATATATATATATATATATATATATATATATATATATATATATATATATATATATATATATATATATATATATATATATATATATTATATATATATATATATATATATATATATATATATATATATATATATATATATATATATATATAATAATATATATATATATATATATATATATATATATATATACATATATATATATATATATATATATATATATATATATATATATATATATATATATATATATATATATATATATATATATATATATATATTGCTCACTCTCAGGAGGAACGTATGATAGGTATAACCATGTCTTATATCATGAAAACTCTTTTGTGTATTGATTAACAATTCACGTCACTTAGATATATTGAACAATATTTAGAATACCTTCAATCTTTCAATCATGACCCGAAATATGTTTCTCATATCGAATTTGCAGAGAATTTATCTAATTTTACACATTCCTTTTACGGTAATATATCTAAGTCATTAAATGCAATTCTTGGTTTCCTAAAAACTAACCTAAAATTGATTACGGTTAACTAAGTGGTATTTCTGAATAAATTT
>NC_090741.1:23072596-23077596 GCF_036898095.1 Palaemon carinicauda
TATATATATATATATATATATATACATGTAGTTATATATATATATATATATATATATATATATATATATATATATATATATATATATATATATATATATATATATATATAAAGTCTGTGTCTATATACTGTAGACACTGCTTATGTGTTTTTTATCTCAGTATATATGAGTAGGGTAATGTACTTGAGGAACTTCAACACACTGATGGTGAGCGTTTTAAAAGTAGAGTTTTCTTAAAATGGCACTTATCAATAACACAGAATTCGATGTATGAGTATGCCACGGACTACTTTTTGCTTCTTTTTTGGTCACTCAGTCTTAGCCTAGTTCAACGAGTTCATTCAATGAACATTATAAATTACAAGAGTTTATAGGATTCCAATACATTTTGAATGTATCCCTTAAATTATTTCATAAACATTTAAAAAATATATCGGGTAAATCATTTGGAAATATTTGTTGAGTTATGTGGTTTTGTAACTAGATTTTTCATATAAAAAGAAATTGGATTATGACGTAATGCAGAAAATAACTATTTTATTGACTAAAAGGGGATTTTCAGTGGTGGAAAATACAAAAGAATACAAATTATGATCTTTTAAGATAAGTGTTACCCTACAACGATGTTAATAGGAGAAATAAAGTGGTTGGTAATTGGGTAGAACTGAGGGAAATGGAGAATTAAACTGAAATTGCAGTAGAGAATGAGTACTTGATTGAGAAAAACCTTCAGCAAGAGGGATGAAAAAGGAAGGAACAATGGGGAAGTGATCAAGAAGTGAAAAGAATGTGTGAAGCCAAGCATTGATATATTAACGAATATCGGACAAGCAAAAGAGGAAAAATATTTTTTCACGGGTAAATGTAAGTCATAATCACTAATAAACTGAAGGAACATAGTTAGAAAGAGACGGAAATCTGGCCAAATTGTTCGGACGGGAATGCCAAGAATTCTTAATTTGAAATTGTTATCGCTATGTTATGGTGCTCATTAAATGATGGACTTAAAAATACTCTCTCTAGTCATTGAAGGTACATACCAGTTTATATATAGATTTGATTCATGAATACGAAGTTAAACTAAATAATATCTGTCGTTCATTGACTTTTTACAACCATTTAATGGTGGAATGAATAATCAGGAATTATCTAGCACAGCCACGAATAGTATCATGACTTTTTACCTTCCTTTCCTGTATGAGTAGGAATCCAAATTTAACGTTAATATCCACATTTACAACGACCAAGGAAAATTAGGCTGATGTTTTTGACAGTAAACAGAGTAATGAAAAACTTGAACTTCGTCATTCCTGTTTTTCTGAGGCTAAACTAACTAGTTTAGCTTTTCGATCTCGTGAGATTAAAGCTCTGTTGATGGACCTTGATGCTTATGGAGGTGTAGACCCAAATTATATTTTTCCTTTGTTTTTTATAAAGACAGCAGATTTCTTAGCTCCAAAGTCATCTGTTATTTTGCGGAAGTTAGCAAGAAGAGGAGCTTTTAGCACTTGTTGGAGAATTGGTAATGTTACTCCTCTATGTAAATTTGTTTGTGGTAGCTCAAGTCCCCCTGATTACCGCCCAATTTCCATAACTCCCATATTATCTAAAGTTTTTGAACGTGTTTTGGCAAACGTCTTAATAAGTTTGCTGAAGGTAATCATCTACTCCCTAGTTTGCAATTTGGTTTTCGTAAAGGCCTTGGAGCATGTGATGCCCTTCTTACAATCTCCAATGCTGTACAGAAATCCTTTGATTGTGGTCAGGAAGTTCGTATGATTGGCCTTGATTTTAGTGCTTCCTTTGACCATGTTAATCATGAGGCCCTTGTTTTCAAACTGAAACAGTTGGGAGTGTGTGGGTCGTTTCTTAGCATTCTTATTGATTTTTTAAGTAATAGATCTCAGAGAGTTATTGTTGATGGTCACCATAGTGAGTATAGGAATGTGATATCAGGTGTTCCACAGGGTAGTGTTCTTGGCCCATTACTTTTCATACTATATACACATGACATGTGGTTTGGCCTAGAAAACAAGCTTGCTGCCTATGCAGATGATGCTACTCTCTTTGCATCAATTCCATCCCCTGAATGTAGATCTGGGGTTGGTGAATCCCTAATTAGAGATTTAGCTAAATTAGTGCATGGTGCAAATTATGGGGTATGAAGTTGAATCCGAACAAAAGTCAAAATATGATTGTAAGTAGGTCAAGGACGGCGGCTCCTCAACATCCGGATCTCAGTATTGATAATATTCCTTTAAATTTGTATGAATCTTTTAAAATTTTAGGTGGGATTCTCGACAGCAAATTTACTTTTGAGAAACAAATTAGGTCTGTGTCTTCTTCAATTGCTAAAAAATTGGCTTATTGAGAAAGTCTTACAAGATTTTCGGTGATCAATCTATTCTGAAGTAGTGTCTTAATTATTTCATTCTACCTTGTTTTGGGTATTGTTCTCCTGTCTGGTGTTCAGCTGCTGATTCTCATCTTAATTTGTTGGACAGAAACTTACTGTCTATAAAATTTTCTATTCCTGATCTAGATATTAATCTTTGGCACCGTCTTTCAATTAGTTCATTATGCAGGTTGCATAAGATTTTTCATAACTCTGAACATCCTTTACATGCAGATCTCCCTGGACAATTCTATCCTGTTCGTAATACTAGGCAGGCAGTTAATTCTAATAGCCAGGCCTTCTTCATCATGAGGCTCAATACTACACAGTATTCTAGAATTTTTATTCTAGCTGTTACCAAGTTGTGGAATGATCTTCCTAATCGGGTAGTTGAATCAGTAGAACTTCAAAAGTTAAAAGTTGGCGCAAATGTTTTCATGTTGGCCAGGCTGATATGAGTCTCTTTATTGTTTATATATGACATTTTTATTTTTGACGTTGTTAATAGTATATATAGGACATATCTGTTTTGACGTTGTTACTGTTTTTAGAATGATATATTGTTAATTAATTCTCATCATTTATTTATTTCCCCATTTCCTTTCCTCACTGGGCTATTTTTCCCTGTTGGAGCCCTTGGGCTTTTAGTATCTTGCTTTTCCAACTAGGGTTGTAGCTTGGCCAGTAAGAACAACAACAACAACAACAACTACAATAATAATAATAATAATAATAATAATAATAATAATAATAATAATAATAATAATAATAATACTGAGACCTTTATTCAAGTTCTACCATGCAAGTCACGAAGTAGAAAGGACAAAAACGTGAATTGATTATTTTTTATCGACATTTGGGACGGTACTGTGGGTTAATGTGCGACTGAAACACTATATTTTTTTAAGCCCCATTACAGTAGGTGGCGTGTGTTTAGTAGTGTAAAATCAAACATAAAACACATGCTCCATCTATCGAAACGATTCCATTGCTCCATTTAATCTAAAACCTCATTACCTAATGTGAATTCATAATGTCAAAGGAAGCAAAAGTCCCAATTCGCTTGCAGGAAACTTTAATCATAAGCCCAGCTTCACTTCATAAGCTTTATTTGGCTTAACCAACTTGCCTATTTTTTTTTGCATTAATGGTGATTGGGTTTACATTAATCTGGCCTTATGACAAAATGCATTCGCTCCCACAGTCAATGGTCCGAAAGCAAATGCCAAATTGACGTGTAATTGTTTTCTTTCATGTTATCTTAACATACGTATTCCTGTTTTTGAAATAAGACTCAAGGCACCTAAATTATTTAGATGTCGACACTTTACAAGCAACATATATCTAAGTGTGATAATCTGAGTTTTCGTTAATCTCTCTTTGTAATTGAATAAAGCATCTATTCCTATCAATATTGCTTTTAGGTTGAAGATGTTTATGAATGATCGCATTTTCATACATCACTATATACAATACGTTACATAGCACCGTATAGACTTTCATGTTATATAAACATAAGCCTATGAAACTGTAAAATCCTAAATAATCTCATCTACAGCTTCGACTAATCTTCAAATAATATCCAAATTTATTATCTTTATTTAGATATATTTCTTTAAGAAATTCTTCTTTGATATTAAGGTGACTTAGACTAGACTAAGAACGATCACTATTATCCCCAAATTTGTTCCGATTAAGGGTATAAATCCCAGTTATCAAAACAGTCATGTCTATGGAATTTGCTTATAAATCGAAATTCAAAATAAAGCAAAAAAATTAGCATATTAGAGTATATGTTCTATCAGACAGGTATTTGTTCCTTGGGGTACGTGCATGTCAATGTTGGAGACTCGTGTATTCTTGACATGAAATACAATCCTCAGCAGAAACAAATTCATGACCAAGTTCATTGTAACGTGAAAAAAATATTAAGGAAATGTTATATGTTACACAATAATATGAACTTATTTAAACCGGTAATGCTGTGAATGTATTTTAATGGGGTAGGGGGTTTATCTACAGTTGAGATGTTGATGCTGATATTCAATAAATAAGGAACAATTCTATTCACGATCGGATACAATTTATTTTCAGTTAATGTTTACTCATTTTGTTTCATTATACATTTCATCTTGATGCCATTTTTCCATTTTATTTAATCTCGAAGCTTAGTGAAGACACCAAAATCAAGAATTAGTTTTTCTATTTCCATTTGCCTTTTCACGCCTTGCGATTTCCAACATCCATTCTTCATAATTTGAATTTTTTTTCCTCTACTTAATGAAAAGAGAATAGAGGATTAGTAATAAAAAAAAAAATCAAGCGATTAGCTATGAACATTTTTGCTGCAAAATTTCATAACAAAGTAAATAAACGATTATATTATATTATATTTTTTTAGTCAAATGTTTTGATGTTTCTTTTTATTGTTATGACTAACGTTGATGAAGATACGAGGAAGCATCAGAGCCACTATTTTTCAATTCATCAAGATCAGTGAAAGAAAGAGTTGATTAATATTTGAAAATATCCATAAGCAAGTTAATAAATTGTAAAGGCAACTAAAACGCTAGTTAATTGTTGCCATAGAAAAGAGAGAGGGAGA
>NC_090741.1:23092245-23104745 GCF_036898095.1 Palaemon carinicauda
ACCTTATATGTTTCTCAAAAGTAAATTTGCTGTCAAGAATCACACCTAAAATTTTGAAAGAGTCATACAAATTTAAAGAAACATTATCAATACTGAGATCCGGATGTTGAGGAGCCACCGTCCTTGACCTACTTACAATCATACTTTGAGTTTTGTTAGGATTCAACTTCATACCCCATAATTTGCACCATGCACTAATTTTAGCTAAATCTCTATTAAGGGATTCACCAACCCCAGATCTACATTCAGGGGACGGAATTGATGCAAAGAGAGTAGCATCATCTGCATATGCAACAAGCTTATTTTCTAGGCCAAACCACATGTCATGTGTATATAGTATGAAAAGTAATGGGCCAAGAACACTACCCTGTGGAACACCGGATATCACATTCCTATACTCACTATGGTGCCCATCAACAACAACTCTTTGAGATCTACTACTTAAAAAATCAATAATAATGCTAATAATGCTAATAATACATATATAAATATATATATATAAATATATATATATATATATATATATATATATATATATGTATATTAAATATATATATATATATATATATATGTATACATATAGTTATATATATATATATATATATATATATATATATATATATTTATAGATACATACATATATATATATATATATATATATATATATATATATATATATATTTATATATGTATATATATATATATATATATATATATATATATATATATATACATATATATATATATATATATATATATATATATATATATATATATATATATATATATATATCTATACACAGACACACACACACACACATATATATATATATATATATATATATATATATATATATATATATATATATATATATATATATATATATATATATATATATATATATATATATCTTAGTAAATAAATAAACACTTTTGTTGTTTTTTTTTTTTTGGAACTGTTCCAACTTATTATTTTCACATTAAATTGTGTTCTAATTTATTTGCAAATATTTCTCTTGTTTGATAAATGCACTGGCAGATTAATAACATACTGACTCCGTTGTTTGGGGGGATGAGGTGGGGGGCTAAAGTTTGAAATGACACTGAAGGCGGAGCCGTAGGCGCGAAGGTATAGGAGGGGGGGGGACTAGGAGTCTCCCCAGAAAAATTTTATCAAGTAACACTCTCAGATGCGATTTCCTGGCATCTGACAGCATATTGTATCAAAACAAATTATATTTTTGGAAAACTTTTATGTGACCAATTCCAATTTTTACGCAATAACAATCATAAAATACCAATAAGCCTATATATATATATATATATATATATATATATATATATATATATATATATATATATATATATATATATATATATATACCGAGAGGCCTACTTGGTGAATTTACCAAAAACATACTGACGATGCTGATTCTTTGCTACAAACTCATTCACAATGTCGATCAAGTCAAGGCTATCAGTTTTTTCCTAATGACAATGAAGTATCATGCAGTGATTCAATATTACTCAATGAATAATAACATGAAGCATCAGACCTTGTAAGAAGAGAATAGAGTAAATTTGATTCTTTCATTTGTTTACTTCGTGAATCTAGATAAATGAAAACATTTGGTAAATCAAATCATTCTACAAGTTTCAACATTCTTTCCAATATGGCTGTTGTGTTGTACAACATATATTAAAATAACTGAATTTAGTTATATATATATATATATATATATATATATATATATATATATATATATATATATATATATATATGTATATATATATTTCTTATATAAACATACATATTTGAAAGTCATGCCTGAGACCAGAAAATATACACATTAAAAGTGTATGAATAATGTATAATTAATACTATATAAGCTCTGAAATTATATGAAAGCATACATATTTAAAAAGTATTATGAAGAAATTATATATATATATATATATATATATATATATATATATATATATATATACATATGTTTATATGTGCGATATTCGTCAACTACATGTATTCACGTGTGTCATGTTTTCAATTTAGTACTGCGTATCAATGATGTAGTTTGTTACTATTATAGTGTTTGGTAATGATGGATAGATTAACATATGTTTGCACGGTATACACTGGGGGTCAAACATTATAAGTGGCTTGATTCCCAATGTGGGGGCTACTCTCTGTAAAACTAAGCGAGTGACGAGTGACTGGACTGTGAAACTATGATGCTGGGAACTAAGATGATACTTACGTGGCGGGGGAGGGGTGGGAGGGTGAGACTGTACAAGGGCTGCTGCCAGAGATGAAATGAATTTACAAAATGTAAATCTGTATGTTTAAAAACATATTTTCAGCAAAAAAGTGGGGGTGCTATAGCCCCCCCAGCCCCCCCTGTTCCTAAGCCCCTATATATATATATATATATATATATATATATATATATATATATATATATATATATATATATATATATATATATATATATATATATATATATATATATATATATATATATATAAATATAATATATATATATATATATATATACATATATATATATATATATATATATATATATATATATATATATATATATATATATATACATATATATATATATATATATATATATATATATATATATATATGTATATATATATATATATATATATATATATATATATATATATATATATATATATATATATATATATATGAATACATCACAACGGATTCAGTATGTTAGTTATCTTACCAATGCATTTATCACACAAGGGAAACATCTGCGAATAAATAAGAACACAATTTAATATGGAGATTAGAAGTTTACGACATTGCTAAAAAAACAACAAACGTGTTTATTTCTTTACATATATATATATATATATATATATATATATATATATATATATATATATATATATATATATATATATATATATATATATATACATATTTATATAAATATATATACATATAAAGAAATATATATATATATATATATATATATATATATATATATATATATATATATATATATATATATATATATATGAATATATATATATATATATATATATATATATATATATATATATATATATATATATATATATATATTCTTCATTTATCCTCTTGCCAATACCGGACTGCTGCACTTTTCGGATTAAATTCTAACATCGGCTGTGTTATTCACATCTTCAGAATGCATTTTATTTTGCCAGCAAGCCTTAACTGAAGAGATGTTGCCAGAGGGATAACGAACAAACTTTTCCAAATGGAATATACAAAAAAAAGAAAGAAAAAAAAACTTATGTGGAAACAATATTAGGGTGAATGCGGAAAAGGTAAGGTAATATTTAGTCATTAAATATCTCGAAAAATCATATAAATCTTACTGTAGAGACTTCCTTTAAGGTTATAAGAAAACGAATTACACTTTCAGAAATAATATGTTGGTTTAATTATGAAGAAGTAAGATTTTAGATAATATTGCTGCTTAGTTAATTGGGGAATTAGATTTGAAAATTATGCGGCTGCTTAGTAAAGTGAATAATTTCTTTTTAAAAAATGTCGTCGCTTCAGTTAATGGGGAAAAAGCTGTTATAAATTATTATCATTTATATTTCACTACCTACTTACTTTACGTTCAAATAAAAGGGAAAGGGAGCCATACTACATATATAATATATATTTATATGTTTTTGTTATCATTTCTCTCTTTGACAACCCTCAGTAATGTTGCCTCTTCAGTTCACAATAATTCAAAGCATGGGTATCTTTTTTAAAAATATCCTCCATTCTATCCTAAATGAAGTAGTGGTATTGAATATCTACTTGGGTAAAAATGTTCAATATCACTTTTGAACATGTTACATTACAATATGAAAATGTTTGTGTCTAGTGTCATTCTTCTTAAATATCCTTATATATTTTAATGATTAGAAAACTCCTATCCACGCATTCATCGTTATCGACAATAATGCGTTTTTTTGGTACCAAAAGGTATTAGCTTCAGTGTTATTGGGTTATATACTGTAGTTCTGATGATTCAAGGGTAGATTTAAATAAAACGATGATAAAATCTGCCAGTTCTTTTGTGTCCAACAAGCATCTCACCAGTCGTATTTTAACGTCAGATCCTCATCACTTCAAGTAAATAGACACGATATAGATTGGAATGATCCCATTACTCTTGAGAATTGACAGAATTCCATCTCAACTGCATTGGGAAGTTCTATTGTCTCTCGAAATAGTTGTCTTGATGGCCAACGTCTCACAAAAACCATTTGCTCTTCTCGATACCGGTTTTATACGATGCCAATTAAGTAAGATAAATTCGGGTAATGAAATATAAGCACTTATAAACAAGTGCAAATGTATAAGAGCTAAAAGTTTTCAATTTCAAAACAGAGAAATCATGAGACATAAATACTTACGTTTTCATATAATTTTCTCTCCCTCTCTCTCTTTTCTATGGCAACAATTAACTAGCGTTTTAGTTGTCTTTACAATTAATTAACTTGCTTATGGATATTTTCAAATATTAATCAACTCTTTCTTTCACTGATCTTGATGAATTGAAAAATAGTGGCTCTGATGATTCCTCGTATCTTCATCAACGTTAGTCATAACAATAAAAAGAAACATCAAAACATTTGACTAAAAAAAGAACAAGTAAACATAATACAGATGTCAAAACCACTATGTTTATTAATATAATCGTTTATTTACTTTGTTATGAAATTTTGCAGCAAAAATGTTCATAGCTAATCGCTTGAGTTTTTTTTTTTTTTTTTTTTTTATTACTAATCCTTTATTCTCTTTTCATTAAGTAGAAGAAAAAAATTTCAAATTATGAAGAATGTATGTTGGAAATCGCAAGGCGTGAAAAGACAAATGAAAACAGAAAAACTAATTCTTGATTTTGGTGTCTTCACTAAGCTTCGAGATTAATTAAAATGGAAAAATGGCATCAAGATGAAATGTATAAGGAAACAAAATGAGTAAACATTAACTGAAAATAAATTGTATCCGATCGTGAATAGAATTGTTCCTTATTTATTGAATATCAGCATCAACATCTCAACTGTAGATAAACCCCCTACCCCCTTTAAAATACATTCACAGCATTACCGGTTTAAATAAGTTTATATTATTGTGTAACATATAACATTTCCTTAATATTTTTTTTCACGTTACAATGAGCTTGGTCATGAATTTTTTTTTCTGCTGAGGATTGTATTTCATGTCAAGAATACATGAGTCTCCTACATTGACATGCACGTACCCGAAGGAACAAATACCTGTCTGATAGAACATATACACTAATATGCTAAATTTTTTGCTTTATTTTGAATTTTGATTTATAAGCAAATTCCATAGACATGACTGTTTTGATAACTGGGATTTATACCCTTAATCGGAACAAATTTGGGGAAAATAGTGATCGTTCTTAGTCTAGTCTAAGTTACCTTAATATCAAAGAAGAATTTCATAAAGAAATATATCTAAATAAAGATAATAAATTTTGATAGCATTTGAAAATTAGTCGAAGCTGTAGATGAGATTATTTTGGATTTTACAGTTTTATAGGCTTATGTTTATATAATATGAAAGTCTATACGGTGCTATGTAACGTACTGCATATAGTTATGTATGAAAATGCAATCATTCATAAACATCTTTAACCTAAAAGCAATCTTGATAGGAATAGATGCTTTATTCAATTACTAAGAGAGGTTAACGTAAATTCAGATTATCACACTTAGATATATGTTGCTTGTAAAGTGTCGACATCTAAATAAATTAGGTGCCTTGAGTCTTATCTCAAAAGCAGGAATACTTATGTTAAGACAACATGAAAGAAAAGAAAATACACGTCAATTTAGCATTAGCTTTCGGACCATTGACTGTGGGAGCGAATCCATTTTGTCATGAGGCCAGATTAATGTAAACACAATCACCATTAATGCAAAAAAATTAGGCAAGTTGGTTAAGCCAAATAAAGCTTATGAAGTGAAGCTGGGCTTATGATTAAAGTTTCCTGCAAGCGAATTGGGACTTTTGCTTCCTTTGACATTATGAATTCACATTAGGTAATGAGGTTTTAGATTAAATGGAGCAATGGAATCGTTTCGATAGATGGAGCATGTGTTTTATGTTTGATTTTACACTACTAAACTCACGCCACCTACTGTAATGGGGCTTAAAAAAATAGAGTGTTTCAGTCGTACATTAACCCACAGTACCGTCCCAAATGTCGATAAAAAATAATCAATTCACGTTTTTGTCCTTTCTACTTCGTGACTTGCATGGTAGAACTTGAATAAAGGTCTCAGTATTATTATTATTATTATTATTATTATTATTATTATTATTATTATTATTATTATTATTATTATTATTATTATTATTATTATCATTATTATTATTATTGTTGTTGTTGTTGTTGTTATTGTTGTTACTGGCCAAGCTACACCCCTAGTTGGAAAAGCAAGATACTAAAAGCCCAAGGGCTCCAACAGGGAAAAATAGCCCAGTGAGGAAAGGAAATGGGGAAATAAATAAATGATGAGAATTAATTAACAATATATCATTCTAAAAACAGTAACAACGTCAAAACAGATATATCCTATATATACTATTAACAACGTCAAAAATAAAAATGTCATATATAAACAATAAAAAGACACATATCAGCCTGGTCAACATGAAAACATTTGCGCCAACTTTTAACTTTTGAAGTTCTACTGATTCAACTACCCGATTAGGAAGATCATTCCACAACTTGGTAACAGCTAGAATAAAAATTCTAGAATACTGTGTAGTATTGAGCCTCATGATGAAGAAGGCCTGGCTATTAGAATTAACTGCCTGCCTAGTATTACGAACAGGATAGAATTGTCCAGGGAGATCTGCATGTAAAGGATGTTCAGAGTTATGAAAAATCTTATGCAACATGCATAATGAACTAATTGAAAGACGGTGCCAAAGATTAATATCTAGATCAGGAATAGAAAATTTTATAGACAGTAAGTTTCTGTCCAACAAATTAAGATGAGAATCAGCAGCAGAACACCAGACAGGAGTACAATACCCAAAACAAGGTAGAATGAAATAATTAAGACACTACTTCAGAATAGATTGATCACCGAAAATCTTGTAAGACTTTCTCAATAAGCCAATTTTTTAGCAATTGAAGAAGACACAGACCTAATTTGTTTCTCAAAAGTAAATTTGCTGTCGAGAATCCCACCTAAAATTTTAAAAGAGTCATACAAATTTAAAGGAATATTATCAATACTAAGATCCGGATGTTGAGGAGCCGCCGTCCTTGACCTACTTACAATCATATTTTGACTTTTGTTCGGATTCAACTTCATACCCCATAATTTGCACCATGCACTAATTTAGCTAAATCTCTATTTAGGGATTCACCAACCCCAGATCTACATTCAGGGGATGGAATTGATGCAAAGAGAGTAGCATCATCTGCATAGGCAACAAGCTTGTTTTCTAGGCCAAACCACATGTCATGTGTATATAGTATGAAAAGTAATGGGCCAAGAACACTACCCTGTGGAACACCTGATATCACATTCCTATACTCACTATGGTGACCATCAACAATAACTCTCTGAGATCTATTACTTAAAAAATCAATAAGAATGCTAAGAAACGACCCACACACTCCCAACTGTTTCAGTTTGAAAACAAGGGCCTCATGATTAACATGGTCAAAGGAAGCACTAAAATCAAGGCCAATCATACGAACTTCCTGACCACAATCAAAGGATTTCTGTACAGCATTGGAGATTGTAAGAAGGGCATCACATGCTCCAAGGCCTTTACGAAAACCAAATTGCAAACTAGGGAGTAGATGATTACCTTCAGCAAACTTATTAAGACGTTTGCCAAAAGACGTTCAAAAACTTTAGATAATATGGGAGTTATGGAAATTGGGCGGTAATCAAGGGGACTTGAGCTACCACAAACACATTTACATAGAGGAGTAACATTACCAATTCTCCAACAAGTGCTAAAAGCTCCTCTTCTTGCTAATTTCCGCAAAATAACAGATGACTTTAGAGCTAAGAAATCTGCTCTCTTTATAAAAAACAAAGGAAAAATATAATTAGGGTCCACACCTCCATAAGCATGAAGGTCCATCAACAGAGCTTTAATCTCACGAGATCGAAAAGCTGAACTAGTTAGTTTAGCCTCAGAAAAACAGGAATGAGGAAGTTCAAGTTTTTCATTACTCTGTTTACTGTCAAAAACATCAGCTTAATTTTCCTTGGTCGTTGTAAATGTGGATATTAACGTTAAATTTGGATTCTTACTCATACAGGAAAGGAAGGTAAAAAGTCAAGATACTATTCGTGGCTGTGCTAGACAATTCCTGATTATTCATTCCACCATTAAATGGTTGTAAAAAGTCAATGGACGACAGATATTATTTAGTTTAACTTCGTTTTCATGAATCAAATCTATATATAAACTGGTACGTACCTTCAATGACTAGAGAGAGTATTTTTAAGTCCATCATCTAATGAGCACCATAACATAGCGGTAACAATTTCAAATTAAGAATTCTTGGCATTCCCGTCCGAACAATTTGGCCAGATTTCCGTCTCTTTCTAACTATGTTCCTTCAGTTTATTAGTGATTATGACTTACATTTACCCGTGAAAAAAACATTTTTCCTCTTTTGCTTGTTCAATATTCTTTAATATATCAATGCTTGGCTTCACACATTCTTTTCACTTCTTGATCACTTCCCCATTGTTCCTTCCTCTTTCATCCCTCTCGCTGAAGGTTTTTCTCAATCAAGTACTCATTCTCTACTGCAATTTCAGTTTAATTCTCCATTTCCCTCAGTTCTACCCAACTATCAACCACTTTATTTCTCCTATTAACATCGTTGTAGGGTAACACTTATCTTAAAAGATCATAAATTGTATTCTTTTGTATTTTCCACCACTGAAAATCCCCTTTTAGTCAATAAAATAGTTATTTTCTGCATTACGTCATAATCCAATTTCTTTTTATATGAAGAATCTAGTTACAAAACCACATAACTCAACAAATATTTCCAAATGATTTACCCGATATATTTTTTAAATGTTTATGAAATAATTTAAGGGAGACATTCAAAATGTATTGGAATCCTATAAACTCTTGAAATTTATAATGTTCATTGAATGAACTCCTTGAACTAGGCTAAGACTGAGTGACCAAAAAAGAAGCAAAAAGTAGTCCGTGGCATACTCATACATCGAATTCTGTGTTATAGATAAGTGCCATTTTAAGAAAACTCCACTTTTAAAACGCTCACCATCAGTGTGTTGAAGTTCCTTAAGTACATTACCCTACTCATATATACTGTGATAAAAAACACATAAGCAGTGTCTACAGTATATAGACACAGACTTTATATATATATATATATATATATATATATATATATATATATATATATATATATATATATATATATATATATATGTGTGTGTGTATTTATATATATATATATATATATATATATATATATATATATATATATATATATATATATATATATATATATATATATATATATATATATACATATTTGTATATATATATATATATATATATATATATATATATATATATATATATATATATATGTATATATATATGTATCTATATGTATATATACGTATATATACATATATACACACATATATATATATATATATATGTGTGTGTGTGTGTAAATTTTAAGACAGATAGTCGTGCAGACAGTTTTCAGGATAAGTGATATCTATATCTATATATATATATATATATATATATATATATATATATATATATATATGTGTGTGTGTGTGTGTGTGTTTGTGTGTGTGTATGTGTGTGTGTTTGTGCATATATGTATATATATATATATATATATATATATATATATATATATATATATATATATATATATATATATATATATGTGTGTAAATTTTAAGACAGATAGTCGTGCAGACAGTTTTTAGGATAAGTGATATATATATATATATATATATATATATATATATATATATATATATATATATATATATATATATATATATATATATATATGTGTGTGTGTGTGTGTGTGTGTGTGTGTTTGTGTGTGCATGTGTGTGTGTGTTTGTGCATATATATATATATATATATATATATATATATATATATATATATATATATGTATATATATATATATATATAACTATGTATATATATATATATATATATATATATATATATATATATATATATATATATATATATATATATAACCGCAGAAAAACTGAAATAAAAATATACCATTATCTCCCTACTAGTTCTGCCTTATTCCTTCAAAAGACTGATCTATTGAAAGATGTTATTTTATGTTATACACGATACAGTGACAGTGCACATATTCTCTGTATACAGAATTTAGCAAAACAATATATAACCAAATAAACTACCTGCGTCTATATACGAGAAATTTATGTATCCTGAAATCTTATCAGATGATGAACAAATAACAGCAAAAAAGACCATCAGTAATAAGAAGGGGGAAAGATTTAATTCAGACAGGACAAAGGCTTAAGACTTGACAGCCCATTTTCGTCTGTCTATTGTTTTTCCATGCCAGGCTATACCCGCAAATATGCTTAGCTCGTCAATCTATTTCTTTTCGTCATTTCCCGGTTTTGTTTTCAATCTTATGGGACCCATTCCGTTATTCTTTTAGTCCTTCTATATCATGCCATTTTCATTATATGTTCTGCCTACGTCAATTTCCTTTTCTTACTTGTTGCTAGAATATTATCTATTTTTGTTTGCTGCCATATCCCTGCTGGTCTTCATCTGTTGCTTAGTAGTATTGTTCTCCTTATCACTTCCATAGTTTGTAACTACTTTATGTTTTAAGTGTTTGGTAAAGCTCCAAGTTCATACTGTTATGGTAGGACCAACTAATTAAATACATACCATTTTATCGAAAGTGACATTTCCCTTTTCATATTCCAATTTGTTTATGAAAAGCTTTGTATCTCCTGCTTATCTTTCATTTAAGTTCGGTCCCATGACCTACGGAAACACTTACTGTATGTTCTAAGTACGTACAGTATATTCATTACCAACTTCTGGAGGTTCATCCATAACCCGCATTTGTTGTCTCTGCATTTCAAAATTATATTGGTTTTACTAATATCTATTTCAAGTCCTACATATCTGCTTTATTTAGGTATTCTCCATCATGCGCCTACACTTAACAGTTGTGTATTCTTACTGACTTTGCTTCAGGTATGTATCTAATTCAGCTTGATATCCTTGAACTTGACTTGATAGAAGATTCTAGTGTGAATGCTAAAACGGAATTCTAAATTATAATACATTTAATCTGCCAAAGCAAAATTATTTTGGTCATCATTCCTGGTAATCGAATATTTTTGCCTTATGAAAGGAAAGGCCTATGATACAGGCATAAAAGGAAAAAAAAAATAGTTTCATTCCACATATTATGCGTTCAGTCTGAGATAATGTTTGGAATATGAAAATAGTAATCTGAAGCTGAATTTGCATTCCACACACACGCATATATAATATAATATATATATATATATATATATATATATATATATATATATATATATATATATATATATGTATATATATATATATATATATATATATATATATATATATATATATACATATACATATATATATATATATATATATATATATATATATATATATATATATATATATACATATATCTCTCTCTCTCTCTCTCTCTCTCTCTCTCTCTCTCTCTCTCTCTCTCTGTATATATATATATATATATATATATATATATATATATATATATATATATATATATAAATATATATATATACATATATATATTATATGTATATATATATATATATATATATATATATATATATATATCTCTATATATATATATATATATATATATATATATATATATATATATAAATATATATATATATATATATATATATATATATATATATATATATATATATATATATATATATATATATATATATCACATTATCATAAACAACCAAGAATATGACTCACCGTATAATACCCATTCAAATATTTCTGTAACAGCGGCAGCACCCAATTAGCACTAAACAAATTCATTTAGATCCAGCTGAGACATCAGCACATAAAGACCCCGGTTTCTTAACGCCCCTCGGCTAAACGTTTAGAGAGCAAACAAAAATTCAGAAATGATTGCGTCGTTTCATCTCAAAAATAGCCAACCAGTCTTGTAAATTTAATTGTAAATGTTGACGTATACATGATATAAAATAATATTTGTTCTATGAATACACATTTTCGTATAAAAGTCCGAGAACTTCGAGATGAATGTTGTTCGGGATTTTTTGATAGCCCTACCCTGCAAGCCGACACATACATGCTGTATATTTGTATCAAAAAC